>NC_134946.1:1908449-2215661 GCF_051020765.1 Lasioglossum baleicum | reverse complement strand
ACAATTGCAAAATAAACTATGAAAATAAATATTTTTCCAACTGAAATAATTTTTATTAAACTCTCTTATGGTTTCACTATGCGCACCCAAAACTAAAATTGTCATTGTTTTGTTAGTTTGGCCGTTATAATTTAATGAAAAAGTTGTGACACCTCATATTCCACGTCCGCGTAGAACCATCAATTTTCAAGATTTCAAAGAATTCTCTTTGAGATACGTTCTTTTATAATAACATCACAATATTTGTTTAAAGTTGAAAAATATGTCTTTTTTTTAAACTCCATTTTCTCAAAAACTGGACGTATAGAAAAAAAATGAAAAACAGATTCGGAATCAGCACGGAAAACTCTATAAGAATCGCATAGTGGGAATCGAAATACTTTTAAAAAGTTGAAATTTGTTGGAGAGTGTTATTATCTTGTTCAAAGAGACAAATTCTTCACTACTTCGTCTATGTGTTTTCATTTAGTATATTAATATACCTATCCGCATTTATAATTCCGCCAATTTGTATGTGCTAGCAAATATTGCCCCGTTCCCGGGGCTGTTCTCAATGAAGAGGTTTATTGACAGATCATTACTATTGAGCTGGAAGTCGGCACTTTCTCGGACAACACGAGTTGTACTTTACTTAACTCAGTTGTAAAGTAATTTAAAAATTTCTTTACAGTAAAGAATTATGAATTGGACGCGCCAAATGTTTTATTGCACGTGGCGATAGCCGCTACGCTATCGTACGTCGCACAGTGGTGCAAAATCCCCAAGCCGTGGCAATAATTCGTTTACTATGGTAACGTCATTTTCAAAAATCTATGTACTGAAATACATTAAAATATTAATACATTACAGTATTAATACATCGATCATATGTAGATTATAAGAGATAGAGCCTAAGCACAAACGCTGACATTGGAAACAACTGCGACATCCATTTGAAGGAAAAAATTTTTTCTACTTTCTTTGTTGTTATAATGTATATGCACTCCTTGATTTTCTAAACATTTATAGTATAGATATTATTCAGTGCGGTGAGTGCATTACTCTAAATTATAAAAAATACAAAACTAATTATTAATTTTTTTCGTTTAGAACTGGACGTTAATATGAACGTTATAATCCGAAAAAGTCATGAACGTATCTCAAAGAGAATTCTTTGAAATCTTGAAAATTGATGGTTCTACGCGGACGTGGAATATGAGGTGTCACAACTTTTTCATTAAATTATAACGGCCAAACTAACAAAACAATGACAATTTTAGTTTTGGGTGCGCATAGTGAAACCATAAGAGTGTTTAATAAAAATTATTTCAGTTGGAAAAATATTTATTTTCATAGTTTATTTTGCAATTGTTTTTTAAACAGGCGCATTGCTATCATACCGCCAGAAAATTGGAAAAATAAAAATAATGATAATATAGCCCCAAGTGTCCCCTTTGCGGACCCGTTCTTAAAAATACCGATACTTGAAAATTGGCGACATGAAAATGATTTAAAGTGAACGCTGCACCGAAATACAAGCGCGCGGCGGGGGTCCTGTCGGTCGACGTCGGTCGAAGCTAGAAAGGTCTCACAGACGAGCCTACCCACACATTTGAAAGGTCGGGCCCGATGCCTCTGACGTCATAGTTCCGACCGATGTCGGCTCCACTGTGCCCGTACCCTGACGCACCGTCGTCGCTACACGTTGCTTCTATACTCTATCCAAGGAGAGAACAGTACTGTGTGAAGACCAGTTTTCGTTCGTCGCTGCGCATCTTCGCCCTAATTGGTTCAAGAAAGTGGGGAGTGAGAGATGATAGGCTCGCTGCGCCCCCACCATCTTCCAAGCTGCGCGCAACGGTACTGTTCTATCGTTGGATATAGTGTATATACTTCGCACGCGCTACACACGAACGTATCTCTCCTCTGCCCGTGTGAGTGCCTGTTCGATTCTTAGACCATATGTATACAACCTATAGACCCGGCGCAGATAATTTTCCCCTCGGAAAAGATGAAGACAGTGTGACGTTACGTTCTCGAAAGATGTATAAGCTATGCTGATCGACAGTGCCTATGCTTGGCTTATATGGGGAGGGGGTGAGGGGGATCAGCGGGTGCGCCATATACATGTACCCAGTACGCGGGAAGAATGGACAGGACAATTTCAAAGAATTTGGCATTGTATGTATCATGAAATTATATCTATTGTAAACTGTATTTGAGATACAGACTTTTATTCTGTATGTTTTGTTAAGATATATTATTAAGATATAAAGTAATAATAGTATTATATATTAACTATTTTAGGAATCGCGCGATATTTGATTCTGAAGATTAACAACTTTCGCATATTATGCAGGTTACAAAATGGTTTTTTACATATAAATTGATCACATTTACAACATTTTAAGGTAGTACTGCTAGTTTTACACAATTTACATTTACCTCGCTTGTGATTAGTTATTGCTAGACTGCGGATCTTTATGTATTTATACGAAACAATTGAGTAGATGAAATTCAAAATCGTTGAAAAATTTAAAAAATTTTAAATGTCAATACATGATTTCTGCTCTATTACAATCATTCAGGGAAGAAATAACATTCAATTTAATTTCTATTTCTTGCCATCGATGAAATGATACGTTGGTATCAAATCTGTAACTTTCCCTGCAACTTTTAATACAGCACGTTCGCACCATTTGGAATAATTTGGAATTACTACACAAAATTTACACGGAGCAAGTGTATAATGGCGTATTGTGTCGGCGTCGGTCTGCCGTTTCAGCCATTTTTAAATTATCTTAAGACTCACAGTGGGTCCGTTTTCGTCCTACATCAGACATCAGCCCTCACAGACGAGCGTTCGGAAGGGATGTGTCGGTGTCTTTTCGTCCGTTTTCGTCCAGCAAGGTGCTCACAGTGGGCCAGAAACCGGACGAAATGGTCAAAATCACGGGGAGCCGAACCTATTTCAGGTACTTCGAGAAGGGTAACAATGAACAAACCCCATGGGGCCTCGACGTCTGACGATGTAGGAGGAAAATCAAATAATTTTGTTTTTCGTCCGGCGTAGGACGGTGGAGCGCAGGCTTGCCATATTCCGCGCGTGCCAGGCCCCTTACCGCTGCGCCCCTCGCCCATCTGCTGGGCTAAGCCCGCCTGGCTTGCCCCACTCGTCCCACGCGTGCGCGTTGAGCAAGCTAACGGGTGTCCCATAAAGACTTCACTTTCACCCAAGCCAAGCCGTCCGTGGCGTCGCGCGGAACAAAAGAACGCCCGTTAGGTTCCCTACCTGCTCCCACTGGCGAGAAGTGGGGCAAGCCAGGCGGGCTTAGCCCAGCAGATTGGCGAGGGGCGCAGCGGTAAGGGGCCTGGCACGCGCGGAATATGGCAAGCCTGGTGCAGCGTTCACTTCAAATAATTTTCATGTCGCCAATTTTGAAGTATCCGTATTTTTAAAGACGGGTCCGTAAATAAGATACATGGGGCTATATTATCATAATTTTTATTTTTTCAATTTTCTGGTGCAATGATAGCTATGGACCTGTTTAAAACAATTGCAAAATAAACTATGAAAACAAATATTTTTTCAACTGAAATCATTTTTATTAAATACTCTTATGGTTACACTATGATATAATTTAATGAAAAACTTGTGACTTTGGGTATTCGGATAGTGTTTTCATATTTTCTTAGTTTTGAAAATCTTAATCTTAATAAATGTGGATTCGAAATAATCGTTTACCTCGCTCTTTCCAAAACCATCGTGACCTTATTTGTCGGAAAGTCACAAAAAGTCGCGAACTTTTGGATTATAACCAAATAAAAATCGGTGGGACTCGTAGTCTCAATAACATACAAAAAAAATTAATAATTAGCTTTATATTTCTTATAATTTAAAGTAATGTACTCACCGCACTGAATAATATCTACACTCTGAAACTTTCGAAAATCAAGGAGTGCATATACACAAAAACAACAAAGAAATAAGAAAAAATGTTTTCCTTCAAATGTATGTCACAGTTCTTTCGAATGTCAGTGTTTGGGTTAGGTTCTATTACAATCTATGATCGATGCATTAATACTGTAATGTATATCAATACACAGAGATTTTTAAAAATGACATAATAAACGAATTATTGCCATGTCTTGGGAATTTTGCACCACTGTGCGACGTACGATAGCGTAGCGTCTATAAAACATTGGCCATGCAAATGGTCGGGTCATTATTGGGCGATCGACGGCGAAGCTATTTTTCAGAAAGCTGTTTTTAGCGCGTCCTATTCATAATGTTTTACTGTAAAGTAATTTTTAAGTTAACACAAGTCAACACGTATTGTCCGAGAAAGTGTCGACTTCCAGCTCAATAGTAATGACCTGTCATAAATCTTTCCATAGAGAACAGCCCCGGGAACGGCACATAAACAAATCGAGCCTATGATCGCTAGGTTTGCCTATCCCCACCACAACCGCGCCCGTAGTCCCAATGCTTTGACTTCGAGGTTGCACGCTACATGGTATGTGTGGCCGCTGTAGCCAATATTTCGTCGACAGCCGAAAATGCGTGTGAAACGAGGTCTGCCTCCTCCGTTCTGATCCAATCGGCCGTTCATTCGTTCCTAGAGACACGTCACCGTAGTCCTGCCTGGTAACCTTCTTCTCACGCTCGCATCAATACAATGTCACCAGTTCGGACCCATACGAGATGGCGCCTTGCCACCCCCTAGAATCACGTAGTAGTGGGCGGTAACGGTGTAATATCTTAACCCACTCAGAGTTGTGCTAATTCAATTATACAATTAAATTACATTGTATTTCAATTATACATATAGTAATTCATCTACGTCATCACTGAATTACATATTACATTAAAATACAGCTCTCCAAATTATAGTCCAGAACTTTGAAGAAGTGCGGATATATTTTTATGTTTTTCGTTCATATGTGTGTGTGTGCTTGTTTGCTGTCCATGCGGTGTAGTTTCTATTCCTCGTCCTCCTTCATAATACGTACCGCTATTTTATAATTGTACTCCAATTGCAATTACGAATTACATTGTACTTTAATTGAATGAAGATATGAATTATAAATTACAATATGACTGAATTACAATGTAATCAATTAGTTTGTATTAGGTCGGAGAGAAAGTCCTTACGGTTTTTGTTATTTTGATTTTAATTAAAACCGCGAGAATTTTCTTTTCGGCCTAATAATTTTGATTCCTCGAGTAATTCAATTGTAATTCTGCACAACTCGGAACCCACTGCTGTTCCGCTATCGCTTCGCGTACGGGCATTGTATTTGACTACTTGTTGGACATAAACAAATTGAAAATGTTTTTTCACTACATGAAAGGTGTCCCATCTCAACTTGGCCAAAGGTGTCTTCCACGTGGAAGACAGATAAAAGAGTCACTGTACACGATGTGCGGGTGGACGGGAAACCCTAAATATAAATAGCTGCAGCCTACAACTGACCGTGAAGGTCGGCAAGGTTTATAACACATAATTGCTATTGAGGCTCAGGGAAATTTCAGAGTCTTTCTTCGTGGCTCCGACAATAAAGTAATAACGAACTAAATACATTTAAGAGAGGTTTTCTCTCAAAAATTGCAAGGAAGTCACGTGCGTAAGAAAGGCACATTTTTCAACTGTAAACAAATATTGTGATGTTATTATAAAAGATATTGAATTGTTCTTTGCAGCAGAAGGTTCTGTACACTTTTCCGAATACACTTATATCCAATATTAACACATTATGATTGTTTAAATATGTTTAAACAATGGTTTCGGAAAGAGCGAGACAAACGATTTTTTCGAATCCATATTTATTAGCTTAAGATTTTTAAAACAGAAAATGGGGGGGGGAACACTATCGGAATACCCAAAATTTCATCGAAAACGGTTGAAGCATAAAACAAATATGTATAGTGGCCATTGAAAGATGTAAAGATACTGTTACGAGCCAGGGCCGCGAGCAGCACGAGTGGCCGGCGAAGGGTTATTACCCTAGGAATATGATATAAATTTGTTAGTTAAGGAACGCGGACGAACCCAATGCGAAATTGGGGAGCCGCTAGGATTATTGACAGCGAGGACGAACCTGACGCGAAGTCAGGGAGCCTCTAGGAATGGAGTCAAACGCAGACGAACCCGATGCAAAACCGGGGAGCTGCTAGGAGGTTGTATAATAGCACAGACGAACCTGATGCGAAATCAGGGAGCTGTTAGGATGCGGACGAACCCAATGCGAAACTGGGGAGCCGCTAGGTTGGATAAATCTCTGTTCGGACAATTGGAATGTCGCGAAAGAACCTGATGGTTAATCAGGGAATTGCTAGGATAATTAGTAAGCCTCGTAACTAGTATAATTTAATTGATACAATCCGAGCGGTAAGATGTGTATTTGTGTCGCGAATGAACTGAATTTAGAATAGGAAAGAAATTGAAAGGTGGTATTACCTAAGCTAAGACGCACGGTGTTGACGCACTGGCAATGCGGGGGACTCGGAGCAACCTTGTCACTGCCTAACAGATTTTAGACCGAACTCGCGGAATCTGTACGGTTAAACTTTGATTCAAAAGGAACGAACGTCCGATCTCACTGGTAGTTGACTTCCGAGATGCAGCACGACGCGACACTATTCGTGATTACGACAGTACTAGCCCACGAGAGTAGAAATGTAAGGGCTTATATAGCCCTGCAATGACGGGTGGTACTTATCAGTACCCTTCAAGTGAACATTCGTATTTTGTCAACGACCAGTTGGTCGTGCGTACGTTTGGGCCCTAAACTAACCTAAACAATTATGTAGATTTATCTAGGGTAGCTCTGTTCGTTTATCTAGGACGGTTCCTGCCAGAGATGATATTGAACACCTGTTCGTCATCCGTAACATCTCCCAACCAAGAAGAAACATCGCGGTTCCCGTGATGCTTTCTCATCAGGAAGGAAACGTCCTAGATACAATAGACTTTAAGAAAAAAAAGAAAAAAGTGGAGAGAAAAAAAAAATAAAATGAAGAGAAAAAAATTTTTAACGAGTGTAGTGTAGGTGTAAGTGTACTTATTGCTAGGTGGTGCTCAGGTAGAGACTGCTGTCGGTGGAGGTAGTCCTGCTCCTTAGAAGATCGTTATGCATGGTTTCCATTTGCTGCTATATTACGGATTCGGACTATATTTGTTATTAGTTCCGATAAATAGTCTCCATATGTCTTCAAAATTGTACCGGTTGGAAATGAGGTTGGCTCTCGAGCCTGTTTACCAAAAATTAATTCATATGGTGTGAAGTTGGTAGCTTCATGAACAGACGTATTATAAGAAAACATTGCAAACGGAATTAATAAATCTCAATCCTCGTAGTTCTCCATATAGTGTTTGAGGTATTCTGTAAGAACAATATGGCTTCGCTCCAATGATCCATTAGTTTGTGGTCGGTATCCGGAGGTGGTGATTTGTTTAATCTTGAATATTTCTGACAGATTTGTCATAGTTCCAATAAAGCTGGTTCCCTTATCTGTGAGTATGGCTCGAGGTTGTAACCGTATTTATGTTACTTCCTTAATTACTATAGATTGAACGTAATAGAATATACTTTTCTCAACAATTAATGATAATGAATGATTTAGATACGATATAATTAGTTCGTGCCTCCAGGCACTGGAAGCGGAGAGGTTTGGATTATCTGATAAATAAGTTGAGAACCAGTTAGGAGGTAAAAGTAGGGTATATTGTACCATGCTTTGTATACAGGTTTTTCTATATAGGAATCATCCGTCAGGATTATTGCCTCTCGGCGTCAACACGCTGGTATGTTTCACATTCGTTCGCCGACAATTATTATACTCGGTGTTGTAAATCAATACCGTGAGATAACCCTACTTCTCCGAAATACAAAAGTTCTCAGAGGAACCGTTCTATGTAATATATAATGAAAATGTATAAACCGTGACGAATACAGTTTCGCTCGCGAATCAAAAGAAACTTGCACGCAGGCAAGATAATATATTTTTAACCGAAAACTCCTACTACAAATACGGTCGCCAAACGCGATACTTCAAATTATAGCCACGCTCCCAGTACACCCACGAGACGCTACGTCTGGTATCGTTTCAACAATCGTTATTGATCTGGACTTAGATGTTAAAGGTAACCCGGACAACAAATGACCGTTGAAACACATAGATACTCTGCCGATTGCTCGGAGAAGTATGCTGTATGCCAACACGTACAAAGCGCCTCTTTACTATGCAACACCAAAAGAGTGAATCCTTCTGCGCTATTAAGCGAGCCTGATTCCACTCCGGTTCTGGAATAGTAAATCAACACAGTACATAATCACTTTTGTCATTTGAACGTATAAAACCCCGACAGATGACGATCGTCGTATCACATACGTACTCTGCCGATTTCTCGGAGAAATACATATATGCCGACACGTACAAAACTCCTTTTACTAGGCTTCACCGAAGGAGTGAATTCGTCTGCGCTATTAAGCGAGCCTGATCTCACTCCGGTTCTAGAATCGCAAATAAGAGTCGTACTAAATCCGTCTGTCGTTCAATTATGATTTTAATGATAATCACACGACTCTATCTATCGACAGTTCCTATTAGATTGCCGTCTTCTCGTACGTTACCTTTACACTTGACTCTACGCCGACACGATCGTCACACACGATAATAGTTATTAATCTCGGCTGTGCCACAGTACGGTTTGTACTTGTGACTCCTCGGTTTGAGGCGCGTACAAGACGAAGGCAATCTAGGCGGTTTGACTAGAAATGCGAAGTCGGTTTGACTTCTCGAACGAGTACCGGTTTTCGCCGGATCTATTAGAGTCGCGTGTTATTAGACCCGCTTCCAGACGTAGAGTGATGAATTTGCTTCGCGCATCGACCTCCTTCGATCTGTATCGAGTGGGAATCGGTGCGCGCGCATCCTAATTAATCGGGAATGATCTGCGGTCCTTTATTTTGACAAGGATCGCAGATCTTGTCGCGGCTCGTTGTGGTGGGGATTCGCGATAGTCCCTCTCGCTCCCACTCGATATGTAACTGGTACGGTTACAAGGTGTCCCATATATTGCAATAAAATGCCGTGCAAAAGCATCTGCGATGGTGGTGGCTCGGATATTAGGTATCGCTACTGCAATACAATATTTGGTTAGATTATCCTGCATGGTGAGAATGTGTCGGTTCCCTCCAGGTGTAATTGGTAATGGTCCAACGGTATCTAATGAAATTTTGTCAAATGCGTCCAACGGTGTGTCAGTGATCAACATAGGTTGACGAGTTTTCGTTCTGACTAATTTTTGCTCCTGACAACTTTTACATTTTCGGATGTAATCCTGAATTTCGTTGCGCATGTGCGGCCAATGATGATCTCCGGTGGCGGATATTCGAAAAGATTTGCTCCTATTTTGTTCTAAAGCAGATTGAAGAGTTTTCAATCCATTAATTATATCCAATCTTTTTGGTTTATCATAGAAGTTATCAGAAATTACAATGCTAAAGGTTTTAAATGACCCATTGTTTGAAATTATGACCTGTCCCTTTTTCGGTCGTGCAGCTAAAAGTTCCTGCTTATTTATCAATCCCGTGTCCAGTAACAGTTTTCCTACGGGGGTTATTAGGTTGCGATCAGCTGTTATGAAATGTACATAATGATCTTCCTTTGCGGTAAGGGTGTTTGAAGAAATGCTAATCCTCTGTTTCGGTTCCGGCGGCTCTTCCAGGTCAGTTTCGGTAGAAGAACCATCGGTATCGGCGTCAACGAAAGGGTAAGGGTCGGATGTGCGATCAGGTAGTTGCCGCGTCCTTGCTTTGCGTATTATATTGTTTGGAAATCGAATTACGTTGGGTTGCAAAATTCCACCTATTTCAGGAAATGGTACCTGCGGTATGTAGGGTACATCCTGCTGTCAATTAAAGATTTTGCTTTTGTAGTGAAATCTGGTACGAATCTTCGGTAATATCCTACTAAACCCAAAAACTGTTGTATATTTTTCTGTGAGGTAGGCGTTGGGAAATCCTTGACAGCCTTTAATTTTCGGGGATCAGGTTTTACTCCCTGTCTTGAAATAATATGTTCAAGGTATGCAACTTCTTTTCGTAAGAATTCGCATTTATTGGTTTGAAGAGTTAAACCATGTTCTCGCAAACGGTTTAATAATTTCCTGACTTTAATGTTGTGTTCGTGTAAAGACGCAGCGTAAACCACGATATCATCCAGGTAAATGAAAACGTCCGTTCCCTGGAGTCCAGTTAATACCTGATCCATGAGGCGTTGAAAAGTAGGTGGTGCATTTTTCAAACCAAACGGCATTCGTGAAAATTCATAATGTCCATTAGGGGTGGTGAAAGCTGTCTTCTGTCTGTCTTTCGGATCCATTTCTATTTGGTGAAACCCACTGGCGAGATCGAAAACGGAGAAGTATTTGGCTCCTCCGAGACGATCCAATATTTCCGTAATTTGAGGCAGTGGATATTTATCGGAAATGGTCTTCTCGTTAAGCGCATGAAAATCTATTACCATGCGCCAACGTTTGTTTCCTTGCGCATCTGGTTTTTTGGGTACAATCCACAAGGGTGAATTGTACGGAGATTTCGACGGAGTAATAATACCATCGGATAATAAGCCATTGATTTGCTTTTTTATTTCCTCTTGGTGTACAGGAGGGTAGCGATACTGTCTCGTGTTAATCGGAATCTCATCAGTTGTATGTAAGGAGTGCTTGAAATCAGATGCCTTCCCTAATTTATCTCCTGGGAGATAAAATCGATCGGGAAATTCCTTTATCAATGCGGTGATGCTACACCGTTCTGCTTTGTTCAGGTGACTCAAATTTAGCGTTTCGGAGATTCCCTGTATCCTATATTCTCTAGTTTTGAAATTACAATGTTGACGTACCTCTGAATAAATATCTTCATCTGATGTGCTCAAAATGTCGTAAGGTTCCACGATTTGTGGCTCTATTTCTACGTCTATGGCTTCCTCGCTAGTGTTGGTTGCCATAACATGACATTTTCCTCCGTCGTTCAGGACGGCGGCTTCTCCTATGTAGAGTTGTTTGTGTGTTTTTATGCGTGGTAAATAGCCTTCTTTTATCCTTGGATTAGCTATTCTTATGGCAATCTGTTGAGATGTTCGGGCATCGATGCGATGTTTGGTCCGTACATCTGAGTCCTGCTGGTAATTTGAAAATCGAATAGGCCTGATGGGCTTATTTTTTAATACCAGTGTCCCATGGTAATAAGAAATTTCTGCTTCTTCCTGTTTTAAAAATGGGCTTCCTATAAGTCCATCTGCTTCTATTGCAAGGCGCTTCACTACGTAGAAAAACGCAGGAGCTTCGTGTATGTGAAGTATCGTAGTTCCTAGAGTGCGAATTGGATTTGTAGTAAGACCGGTTATTTCAATTTCTTCGCGTGAAACAATTTCTGCTCCTTCTCCTAAAACGTCAAGAACTACTAAATTTACGGATGCTCCACCATCAATTAGAAATTCTCCCGTGCCTGATTCCAGTTCTGGGATTTTGATTTTGATTCGTGGTGCTGGAGCTTCCTTGATGAGGGTTTTTCCTCGAAGCGGACAGTTCTTTGGCGAACTTCTTTGTTTTCGCTCATCGTGTCGCCTGTACGGTGAGCGCGATCGAAGTTTAAAGATTTGTTCGATTCCACGGACGAATCTCGCGAATCTCTTTGGAATCGCGGACTACGCGGTCGATTCTTGCAGAATTTTCCATCGTGTCCGGATGTTCCGCAATGCCAACAATACGATTTTGACATGCGATTCCTATCAGAATTTTTTAAAATTGTATACCGTTTCTCTCCGTCTCTCACAATTGACGAATCCGAACGGTTGGAGGGGGAACCGGAGGGGCTCCTGTGACGCAAGGTCCAGGCAGACGCTCGTCCTTCTCTTTCCTCCTCAAAACCAGATGGTCTCGTGCGTTGATCCCTGTGTCGGTCATATTTGCTTGGAGATAAGGGATATGACACTTCACGATCGCGGTAGCGAGAGTCCTGGTCATATGAATCTCGGCGGGACCACCTTGATGGTGATTCACTCCGAGGCGAATGTCGTCGGTTTCTTAATCTTTTATCTATCTGTAGCACGGCGTCGTAAGCATCCTCCAGATTTTTTATATCCTTCAAGATAGCCGACACCTTCAGGGAAATCCGATCCGGTAATCCATCGATGAAGTTTTCAATGACGTCCTTTTCCATCAATTTGATAAATTCTTCAGCATGTGCCTCGTATTTTTTCCTCATGGCTCCGCGCGTACAGTAGACCAAGTGGCTTGTCCTATCGATGTATTGTCGTAGGCTCTCTCCTTCGCGAATGTGTAGTTTCGCGATTTCCACTTGATAATATGATAGGCTCTTGCCGGGTGCGAACCGTTTCTTCAAATGTTGAATTAACGCTTTTACGCTAGTAAACTTGTGCTCTAATGTGCATCTACGTGCTGGCCCGACGAGCTTAGTAAGAACAATTGCCAGATACTCGGTTTCCGTACCCTCCGGAATCAAAGTTAACCCGTCCTCTAAAGTTTGTGCGAAACGAATCAAAGAGGGGTCTTCCCCGTTAAAGGTCGGAATTGTCGAAGTAATATTCTGTAAGCATGTCTTTTGCGTCAACAGCGACATAGAATTTGCAAGTGAAACCGTCAAGTTCATTATGTCAACGGAAGAAGTATTTGCAGCTGAATTCGGCATTTTTTAAAAAAATGTAACTAGAGAAAACTAGTATATTACCGAAACCTTTCAACTAGGAAAACTAGTATATAGAAACCTTTTAACTAGGAAAACTAGTATATTATTGGTATAAAAGCGTGACTAGCGAAAACTAGTATATTGCTAATAATATTGAGACGTAACTAGGAAAACTAGTATATTGTCAATACTCAGCTACGAGTAATTTAACGTAGTAAACCCAAAATTAAAGTGATCCTAAAATAATTGAACACGATCCCACCGCTGTCACCAGTTCTGTTACGAGCCAGGGCCGCGAGCAGCACGAGTGGCCGGCGAAGGGTTATTACCCTAGGAATATGATATAAATTTGTTAGTTAAGGAACGCGGACGAACCCAATGCGAAATTGGGGAGCCGCTAGGATTATTGACAGCGAGGACGAACCTGACGCGAAGTCAGGGAGCCTCTAGGAATGGAGTCAAACGCAGACGAACCCGATGCAAAACCGGGGAGCTGCTAGGAGGTTGTATAATAGCACAGACGAACCTGATGCGAAATCAGGGAGCTGTTAGGATGCGGACGAACCCAATGCGAAACTGGGGAGCCGCTAGGTTGGATAAATCTCTGTTCGGACAATTGGAATGTCGCGAAAGAACCTGATGGTTAATCAGGGAATTGCTAGGATAATTAGTAAGCCTCGTAACTAGTATAATTTAATTGATACAATCCTAGCGGTAAGATTGTATCATGTGGGGACGTTCAATTACTTGGTTAGGATATTGGACGATAATTATGAGTTTAATGAATTTGAGTTAATTATCAAAAGAAGACAAATATATTCTTACTATAGAGTTTCGTTCTACAAGTGTATTTGTGTCGCGAATGAACTGAATTTAGAATAGGAAAGAAATTGAAAGGTGGTATTACCTAAGCTAAGACGCACGGTGTTGACGCACTGGCAATGCGGGGGACTCGGAGCAACCTTGTCACTGCCTAACAGATTTTAGACCGAACTCGCGGAATCTGTACGGTTAAACTTTGATTCAAAAGGAACGAACGTCCGATCTCACTGGTAGTTGACTTCCGAGATGCAGCACGACGCGACACTATTCGTGATTACGACAGTACTAGCCCACGAGAGTAGAAATGTAAGGGCTTATATAGCCCTGCAATGACGGGTGGTACTTATCAGTACCCTTCAAGTGAACATTCGTATTTTGTCAACGACCAGTTGGTCGTGCGTACGTTTGGGCCCTAAACTAACCTAAACAATTATGTAGATTTATCTAGGGTAGCTCTGTTCGTTTATCTAGGACGGTTCCTGCCAGAGATGATATTGAACACCTGTTCGTCATCCGTAACAATACGAATCTTTGAATTTTTGTGCTTACGATTGTAATTGAGTATCCCCACATTTCCATGCGAAATAGGACTACTGTTTCGGATTTTGTTCAAATTTGGATATGTTGCAGTCTTTAGTAAAATATGAACGTATCTCAAAGAAATTGAAATTTGCAAATTGATGGTTTACGGACATGTAATACGTATGAGGTATCACAAGTTTTTCATTATATTACAACGGCTAAACTAGCAAATCGATGAAACTTTGTTTCGGGTACTCATAGTGAAACCATCAGAGTGTTTAATAAAAATTATTTCAGTTCAGAAAATATTTGTTTTCATAGTTTATTTTGCAATTGTTTTAAACAGGTGCATTGCTATGAAAGCACCAGAAAATAAAAAAAATAAAAATAATAATAATATAGCCCCAAGTGTCCTCTTTACGGACCCGTTTTTAAAAATACGGATACTTCAAAATTGGCGACATGAGAATTATTTGAAGTGAACGCTGCACCCAAATATATGGCGCGAGGGCCGTCCTGTCGGTTGATGCACGACAAAACTAGAAGGGCCTCACAGACGGGCCCACCCACTCATTTGCGATGTCTGGCCGAAGCCTCTGACGTCACTAGGTCTGTCGGCGCGGCGCACAGTGGTCTGAAAGCGGCAAAAACCCCATATTTTCAAGTTTCTTAAAAAAACAAATTTTTTATATTTTTGACTAGTAGGAGAGTAAATTCAAACATTTCTAGGATGAATCAGTTCAAAATCCAAATTCACTTTGTTGTAGAACGTCTTAAAGTTGGCCATGCTAAGCATACCTAGTTTTCAGCATAAATTCAAGCGCATGTTTGAAGAAACCCTATAAGCCTGTGTTACGTCCCGAGTCGGAAATGATCCGACAAAACGAGCCCAGACGGGGCGGGGACGTAACCGCCTAATTTAATGAGACGATCTTAGACCCACGTGGCGCGTAACGTCCACGTCTGGTCAGGGACCCGATACCGGTGTTCGTCGTTGTTAAAAAGGCGAAGAGGGGAATGAATGCGAACCGAGACGGACGTCGTCCGTCGTAAACACCGCGTAGAACTAAACACACGTCGCTGCGGAGGTGACGGTTCCCAGTGGTCGAAGTGTCACTACGTGGGTATGTGCAAATCGTCCGAACTCGTGGGTTTGCTCGATTCGAGGCAGGATATTTCGGTCGAAGGGAATGAGTGTTCTCTCGGTACCGAGCACCCTCTGGGCTCAGACGTACACGATTGAAACACTAATTTTAGGGTTAGAGGAACGAATATAGGAAGTCTAAGGAATTTGAGGAATAGGTCGGAGTCGAGCAACCCGATGAACCACGACGCGCACACACACTTTCGCGATCACTTTAACCGGTCACCGGGAACGACACTTTAGAAGTACCGAGCTTCGTAGAAGCTAATAATATCGAGGAATGGGGTAGAAAGCTAAATGAAGTAGAAAAGAATAGAGTTAGACAAACAAAGTATAATGAACCAGAATAGATACAAAGTAATGATTTGCGAGCGAGCTCGTACCAAACAAAATAGCGCAGAAATAGCAATTATAATGTACAAGATAGCGCGAGCAAGCTCGTATGAACAAAATAGCACAGAAAGCAATTATAATATGAAAGATAATGCGAGCAAGCTCGTATGAACAAAATAGCGCAGAAAAAGCAATTATAATATGAAAGATAATGCGAGCAAGCTCGTATGAACAAAATAGCACAGAAATAGCAATTATAATATGAAAGATAATGCGAACAAGTTCGTATGAACAAAATAGCACAGAATAATATCTGTAAATATGGTATAAGAATCTACGAGCAAACTCGACTGATAATTTAGAAACAATTGAAATATAATTGTAATGAAAATGGTAGAAATGGTAAGGTGCAATACGACCTGAGTATCGTGAGCGATTTGGAACAGAGTCCGAAAACGCGAGAAAATGGACTAAACTGGATTGAAGTCCGAAAACGCGATTGAACTGTACTCGACTGAAGACGCTAGAGAACTGAATGGTATAAATTCCGAAACTGGAAGAGAGAGGGATTCGCGCGATTTCGTCTTATTTATAATAAGAGCGCGGACCATAGGGATTCGGTGAACCGTGAAGTCCTTTGTCTAAATCGTACGAGGTACGGACGAATATGTTGTCGTCGATGTATACTTTTCGCTGTTTGAACGAGACGACGGTTTAGAATGTACGTACACCTGTACTCGCGGTTGCCATGGTGGCGTCCGCTTGTACCGGTGACTATTGCGTCTTTTCCGATTCCCTATGTTCACGCTCACGGGGATATGTATATATATATAAATACGCGTAAGATATATATACATATCGCTGTGTACAGGTTTAAACGCGATTTCGGTTTGGATTTTACGAAGGAGGTATAAGCATGTATAAGTATACCATATGTATATACATGTATATACGGCGAGAATTTGCTCGTTCGAGCAAAGCCAACGCAACACGTCGGTACGACGTTACACCTGTAAAAATAGTAATGTAAATAATGTTTTCTTTTCTGACTTCCTTCAAGTACGAAGACCCGGAGTAAATCGCGAAAAAGGTTTATTTTTAATTTTTTCGAGTAGTTTTGCAGATAATGCTATTAAACGGGGAAAAGAGCAACGTTAATGAAGTTTGAAAGACGATATCTCTCTTGCGCCAAACTGCGCCAAGGTGCCAATGGAAAAATAACGTTTTTTGCAATTACAAAAACTTATAAAGAAAATATTAATACGAAAATGGGTATGTTCGTTTTTTTTTATAATTTATAGAATGTGCAAATTAAACATGGATTCCCGAAAGTGTTTCATCACCCCCAAACATTTAGAACACTTTTACGGCAATGCCAATTATTATCTGCTTTACCGTTAAAAATGTAAAGAAGCGTGTTCTATTGCTTCGTTGTGCTGTTTTTCTTCCGTGATTTTATTAATATTTTTCTTAAGTATCTTCCATGATTTTATTAATATTTTTCGAAAATATCTCTCATTAGCTTTTATATCATATTTGTCTAATATAATGTACAACCAGTATTATATTTTTTATACTTGGTACAGTAAAGCCTTGATCGAAGTGGTTCTCTTGTTTACATTCGGCGCGGCCGTCAAGGTCACGAAGAAATAGTAGGACCACACAGGATCTAAGAAATAGCACGAACCCGAGGGTTTTCCTGAGGTCAAGGCTTTGCTGTATACGCTCAAATAATAATCAATTCAGCGATTTCGTAAGAATATATTTGTGCGAGGGGTAGTAATCTACAGGAAACTTTATTCACATTGTATATTTTCTCACCTAGGGGGGGGGGGGGCACCAGGAATCATATGTGTGAATAGGTGTAAGCTCTACCTGACGATGAAGTTTCAATCCGATTTTAAGACATCTACGAAAATTGTTGTGGATGTCTTAAAATTTTTATGACCGATGATTTTCATGGGCACTGTAATCTCTATGTAAAATCTGGTTGACTATACTGTTCGTTGTGAATGAGGTTGGACTTGACACGTGTGACCATTATCAGCAATTTATTTCTATTAATCTGTAAAATTCTCCTTCCTTTAATAAATTGCTCAACGTTCGAATAAAATATATAAAATTGCTCGAAGTAAAAAGTTAATGGACATATTTTCAATGCAACTATGTTTACGTTGACGTCACGTGTCCTTATTCCAAGTGGGCAGTTGTTTTATGGAAATATATATGTATATCCAAATTTGAAAATGATATTTTATGAATTTCAAGACGTATGTAAATAATAGGAACGCATATTTATCGTTGATAGGTGCCTTTTTTTATTATTATTATTATTATTATTATTATTATTATTATTATTATTATTATTATTATTATTATTATTATTATTATTATTATTATTATTATAATATTATTATTATTATTATATAATATTATATAATATTATATTATATATTAATATTATATATATATTATATAATAATATTATAATATATAATATAATATTATAATATATAATATTATTATAATATAATATTATATAATATTATTATATAATATATAATATTATATAATATTATTATATAATATAATATTATATAAATATAATATTATAAAAAATAATAATATTATATTATAATAATAATAATAATAATAATAATAATAATAATAATAATAATAATAATAATAATAATAATAATAATAATAATAATAATAATAATAATAATAATAATAATAATAATAATAATAATAATAATAATAATAATAATAATAATAATAATAATAATAATAATAATAATAATAATAATAATAATAATAATAATAATGTCAACGAAGCAAGCAATAAACAGAAAGCGGATTCATAGAATAATGTTTGATCGTTCTCGAGGGTACTCGAGCTGCATCGATATTTTCCCGAAATGAGTACTACACTGAGAAAAAAAAGTAGTTACTTCAATAACACGCGTGTTATTGTAATTTTTTTACTTCGTTGAATATCAATGTATTCTTTCCAATAGTATGAAATTTAGAAGCAAATCGTGATGTATTTGAATTGTCTATCATGAAATGATTGAAAATATTATTTGATTCAATACCGTATATTATTATTCGTAATATTTCTTTGTTTCCTTCAATCAGATATGCTGTTAAAAAATTTGAGAAATGTATTGATTTTTTGTAATTGATAGAAATAGTTAAGTTGTTGGGTGAATAACAGGGACGGTTCAAAAGAAGCAGACAATGCTCAATTCTAAATTTTCTTGACTCAATGATACGAAAATTTCAAAATAATTTTAAACAAATATTGAAGCAAGCATTAATGTGTTTCTATTGAAAGTATCTGACGGTATCTTTTCAATAGAATACGTCACTTATCTCAATAATTTTGCTGCATTTAAATCGATCATATATTATTTATAAAATAAGGAAAACTGCATTGGTTTTTTAGTATTGGCAGAAACATTTTCATTGTTAGTCGAAACCCGACTATGTCAAAACAAATTGAGAACGCTAAATGTAACGTGTCTGCACAAAAACAGACGCGGATATCTACAATATAAATATTATGTAGGTAGTTAGATCGTTTCGGCGTGTCAAAGACGCTGTGCCGCGCGCCGTCTCTTTTTGTTGATACCCGCTCTCCTTCTCGGAGAGCAGTTATACACCGTGTATTATGTAGAGGTGTTACGACTAAGCACCTCTGTAAGGTTGACGTTTTGTGATAGATAGAGGTTAGTTCATCGTTAGATATTTCGTTGTTGTTATACATATATTTTATAGATACATCAGAAGTGGTCGCCCAAAGTGTCGAGTGGTTGCAAAAAAATAATGAACCGTGGAATCTTGTTAAAACGCATTGGGAAGTTACGAATCGCCTAAGGAAAAAAGAATTCATCGCAGGCACGACTGAAAAATTAACAAACATCTTCAATAAATGGCGTGTACTGCATCACCCAGAAGCTTGGAATTTGATGAAATACGATTTTTTAAATAAATACGATTTTTATTCCATCAGTTGCTTTGTTAATTTATTATATAGCGGCAACTTCCTACATGCGCCACAAGAGGGACAGTAGTCGAAAGACCTTTCCCGCAAGTACTCGGTTCCTCAATGATTTGTATATACAGGGTGTCCCAAAATTCGTGAAAATTCCGAAAGGGGGTGGTTCCTGAGACCATTCTAAGAGACATTTTCCTTTGCACCAATGTCAACTGCGGCTTTGTTTAGGAGTTATTAACGAAAAACACGGACCAATCAGAGCGCGCCCTGGTCCGGCGCGCCAAGCCGCGCCGGCAAGCGAGTGTCGCGTTACGCCGTGACATCGCATCGTGACGGCGCTGCGGCCCAGGGCGCGCTCTGATTGGTCCGTGTTTTTCGTTAATAACTCCTAAACAAAGCCGCAGTTGACTTTGGTGCAAAGGAAAATGTCTCTTAGAATGGTCTCAGGAACCACCCTCTTTCGGGATTTTCACGAATTTTGGGACACCCTGTATACAGTCCTCAACCGCCTTCCGACATCCCAACCGTCTAAGGGTACGGGCACAGTGGAGCCGATATCGGTCGGAACTATGACGTCAGAGGCATCGGGCCCGACCTTTCAAATGTGTAGGTAGACTCGTCTGTGAGACCTTTCTAGCTTCGACCGACGTCGACCGACGTCGACCGACAGGACCCCCGCCGCGCGCTTGAATCTCGGTGCAGCGTTCACTTTAAATAATTTTCATGTCGTCAATTTTCAAGTATCAGTATTTTTAAGAACGGGTCCGCAAAGAGGACACGACACTTGGGGCTATATTATCATTATTTTTATTTTTCCAATTTCCTGGCGGTATGATAGCAATGCGCCTGTTTAAAAAACAATTGCAAAATAAACTATGAAAATAAATATTTTTTCAACTGAAATAATTTTTATTAAACACTCTTATGGTTTCACTATGCGCACCCAAAACTAAAATTGTCATTGTTTTGTTAGTTTCTGAAACCTCATATTCCACGTCCGCGTAGAACCATCAATTTTCAAGATTTCAAAGAATTCTCTTTGAGATACGTTCATGACTTTTTCGGATTATAACGTTCATATTAACGTCCAGTTCTAAACGAAAAAAATTAATAATTAGTTTTGTATTTTTTATAATTTAGAGTAATGCACTCACCGCACTGAATAATATCTACACTATAAATGTTTAGAAAATCAAGGAGTGCATATACATTATAACAACAAAGAAAGTAGAAAAAATTTTTTCCTTCAAATGGATGTCGCAATTGTTTCCAATGTCAGCGTTTGTGCTTAGGCTCTATCTCTTATAATCTACATATGATCGATGTATTAATACTGTAATGTATTAATATTTTAATGTATTTCAGTACATATAGATTTTTGAAAATGACGTTACCATAGTAAACGAATTATTGCCACGTCTTGGGGATTTTGCACCACTGTGCGACGTACGATAGCGTAGCGGCTATCGGCACGTGCAATAAAACATTTGGCGCGTCCAATTCATAATTCTTTACTGTAAAGAAATTTTTAAATTACTTTACAACTGAGTTAAGTAAAGTACAACTCGTGTTGTCCGAGAAAGTGCCGACTTCCAGCTCAATAGTAATGATCTGTCATAAACCTCTTCATTGAGAACAGCCCCGGGAACGGGGCAATATTTGCTAGCACATACAAATTGGCGGAATTATAAATGCGGATAGGTATATTAATATACTAAATGAAAACACATAGACGAAGTAGTGAAGAATTTGTCTCTTTGAACAAGATAATAACACTGTCCAACAAATTTCAACTTTTTAAAAGTATTTCGATTCCCACTATGCGATTCTTATAGAGTTTTCCGCGCTGATTCCGAATCTGTTTTTCATTTTTTTTCTATACGTCCAGTTTTTGAGAAAATGGAGTTTAAAAAAAAGACATATTTTTCAACTTTAAACAAATATTGTGATGTTATTATAAAAGATATTGAATTGTTCTTTACAGCAAAAGATTCTGTAGACTTTCCCGAATACAGTGATATCCAATATTAATACATTATGAGTGTTTAAACATGTTTAAACAATGATTAAAGACGGAGAGATATCACTTTTGCACCAATTTTTGCGGATAGTTTCGAATTTATCTCAAAAAATTAGGGTCTAGCGGAAAACCGAACTATACCACGCGATAGAGCAGATTTTTATCTTGAAAAACCCCCGTTTGAAGTTTGCGACATCGACGTTTTTTTCGAACCAGAAAGCAAAATATCTTCGCACGACATGAGTTTCCGCCAGTGGGAAAATGTCATAAAAAACTTTTCGTATTCGCACGTGTTGACGATGTCGTGATTAATGGCCGGTCGTCGTTCACTGGTCTATTGCAGGTCCGGGTTATAGGACGTTTTGGAATGCAGTTGTCGAGCTACGGTGGGCATAAAGCAGTTAAAAAGATTTCGGAACCGGCCCGCAATTTTGACATATAAATCAAGACCTTTGCTTCTTGACATCATAAATGAAACAGATGTGTTTCCCTCGCGGAACAGTTGTGTAGGCCGCCGAACCACGTTCAGCGAAGCCTTTTGGAAACTCGGGGTTTATGATATGTACCAGGATTTACAGTTACAGCAGAAAACTCAGAACGGAACATACTTTTCCCAACAATATTCATTGGACGAGCTATAAACAGCTTTCTTAAAAACAGCTTCGCTGTCCATCGCTCTATAATGGCTCGACCATTTGCAGAGGAAATGGATAGAGGACGAGGAATAGAAACTACGCCGCATATACAGCCAACAAGCATATGAAAGAAAAACATAAAAATATATCCGCACTTCTTCAAAGTTCTGGACTATAATTTGGAGAGCTGTATTTTCATGTAATATGTAATTCAGTGATGACGTAGTTGAATTACTATTGTATAATTGAAATATAATGTAATTTAATAGTGTAATTGAATTAGCACAACTCTGAGTGGGTTAAGATATTAAACCGTTACCGCCTACTACTACACGATTGTAGGGGGTGGCAAGGCGCCATCTCGTATGGGTCTGACTTTGCGACATTGTATTGCTGCGAGCGTGAGAAGAAGGTTCCCAGGCAGGACCACAGTGACGTGTCTCTAGGTACGATGCGCGCCCGATTGGATTAGAGTGGAGGAGGCAGGCCTCGTTTCACAGGCATGTTCGGCTGTTGTCGAAATATTGGCTACGGCGGCCACACATACTATCTAGCGTACAGCGTCGAAGTCAAAACATTGGGACCACGGGCGCGGCTGTGGTGGGGGATAGGCAGACCTACAGATGATAGGCTCGATTTGTTTATGTGCCGTTCCCGGGGCTGTTCTCGATGAAGAGGTTTATGACAGATCATTACTATTGAGCTGGAAGTCGGCACTTTCTCGGACAACACGAGTTGTACTTTACTTAACTCAGTTGTAAAGTAATTTAAAAATTTCTTTACAGTAAAGAATTATGAATTGGACGCGCCAAATGTTTTATTGCACGTGCCGATAGCCGCTACGCTATCGTACGTCGCACAGTGGTGCAAAATCCCCAAGACGTGGCAATAATTCGTTTACTATGGTAACGTCATTTTCAAAAATCTATATGTACTGAAATACATTAAAATATTAATACATTACAGTATTAATACATCGATCATATGTAGATTATAAGAGATAGAGCCTAAGCACAAACGCTGACATTGGAAACAACTGCGACATCCATTTGAAGGAAAAAATTTTTTCTACTTTCTTTGTTGTTATAATGTATATGCACTCCTTGATTTTCTAAACATTTATAGTGTAGATATTATTCAGTGCGGTGAGTGCATTACTCTAAATTATAAAAAATACAAAACTAATTATTAATTTTTTTCGTTTAGAACTGGACGTTAATATGAACGTTATAATCCGAAAAAGTCATGAACGTATCTCAAAGAGAATTCTTTGAAATCTTAAAAATTGATGGTTCTACGCGGAGGTGGAATATGAGGTGTCACAACTTTTTCATTAAATTATAACGGCCAAACTAACAAAACAATGACAATTTTAGTTTTGGGTGCCCATAGTGAAACCATAAGAGTGTTTAATAAAAATTATTTCAGTTGAAAAAATATTTATTTTCATAGTTTATTTTGCAATTGTTTTTTAAACAGGCGCATTGCTATTATACCGCCCGGAAATTGGAAAAATAAAAATAATGATAATATAGCCCCAAGTGTCCTCTGTGCTGACCCATTTTTAAAAATACTGATACTTGAAAATTGGCGACATGAAAATTATTTAAAGTGAACGCTGCACCGTCCGACGTAGGGCGAAAAACGAAATGATTTGATTCTCCACCGGCGTCGGGACCCCATGGGGTTTGTCCATTGTTACCCTTCTCGAAGGTCTCGAAAAGGTTCGGCTCCCCGCTGAACTTGACCATTTTGCCCGATGTCGGCTCCACTGTGAGCACTTTTCGGTCGAAATCGGTCGAAAAGACACCAACACATGCTTCCCGAACGCTCGTCTGTGTGGGCAAAAGTCGGTCGTCGGGCGAAAACGGGTCCACTGTGCGCGTACCCTTACGGAAACGAAACTGAAATTCGACTGTCGAGCACTGTCGAGCCGTCGAGCGTATGAATCGCAATCTGGAGCTAGCCTTCGAGTCCCCGTGCAGCGAGGATTTTCTTTTATTTTTATTTTTCATTACTTTTTTAATTACATTTTTTAACCTTCCAAAAAATTAAAAATGTTAAAACTATGTTCAAAATATGTATCCATTTTAAATAGAAACGTTTTGTTACTGTCATAATTGCATTAATAAAAATTGGTATATGAGAACACGTTGATGGTATTTATTTGGACTGATTGGAGAATACGAAAATGCAGGAAGTATTTTTTAGTTTATGAAACAATTTGTAGATTTATTAGTTGTCAAACAAATAATAAAATAAATTGTATAATATATATAAATTGATTTTATACACACAATTATTTGATCTTCTGTCTTCCTATAATAAAAAAATACAGTCATAACTATAATTATAATAGAATTTCATAAAATATTGAGGTTATTGCAAACTCATCTTTTTTCGCGATGATGCTCTAATTTTATTGCTTCTCTCGAATGTCCATTTCCTTCCGAGACAGTGGCGTTTCTAGGTGTAAATAAAAAATGTTGATATAAAATGTATCATAATTAGACTACAATTATTCTAATAACGTGGAATGTAGTACATATTAAGTTTTAATTACCAGGATTTTCTTCTTCGACGTTAAGCACCCTTTACTGTTTCTCGTAATTTACGTATATGTACATTGGGGTGGACCTTATTTTTCGACCATGAAATTTTTTGGCCCCGTAAACCAGAATTGTAACAAATGTTGGGAAAATGATCTGGAAAAATTTTGGGGCCGATTGGATCATGGGAAAATGAGGCGCAGCAAATTTGAAAATTTTGAATTTTTTAAATCTTGACATAAATAGACGTTATGATATATCGTTAAATTTGTCTTTTTTCTCTCTAAGAATCCATATATAGCATAAACAGTTGTTGATAGAAAAAACATCCGTGACCCTGAAAACTTGAAATAATGACTTTGAAAAAATTTTTTTCTCTGATACTATATCCACCTCCTTATATACTACAACTTTTGTTTGAAGAGTTTTTTCATATATACATGACTGACAGAGATACGGAAGCATACAACTGCGCATATAGCTATTTTCATAGCTACACATGCTGCCGAATAATGCAAATTACGCTTCGTAAACGAAAAAATAGGACTTTTGAGGCAGATAGCGCCTTAGATCGATGTTTTATCTGGCGTTTTTTTTTTGACTAGTGAAAAACCCCGTGTTTGTATTATCGAGAAATGAGTAAATGAATATCTTGCAATCCTGGAAGTCTCTCTACTCCCTTATATATGTATATATAAATAAATTCATTAATACGCTCCAATCTACAAAAGAAAAACAGTTATAATATCGGAAAAAGAAGTTATTATGAATAATAAGTAGTCTGACTGAAACATAGACTGAAGGTGGTCAATGATACCGCTGAACGGGGCGTTAAACTAATGGAGGATCATAATAAAATTTTATATACAAACAAAGAGGAGAAATAATATATATATACTATACAAACTGTGATGGAATATCGACAGCAGTATCCTGACGCCACAAAACAGATTTGTCAAAGGATTTTTAAATATTTTTTAATATAGAGAGAAACACCTGATCAATCCCTGCATGATTAATTGCTTTTTTAAGAGGCATTGAAGACTGCTTATTAACTGAGAGTTATTAAATTTTTCATTTTCCTCAGAGTCAGTAAGTTCTTTATTTTTCTCGGAGTCATTAAGTTTTCCATTTTTCTCGGAGTTATTCAATTTTTCATTTTCCTCAGTGTCGTCAAGTTTTTTCATATAGTCCAGTCGGCAGGTCGAAAAAAAGGCGTCTACCTGGAAAGTATTCCGAACGTAATGAAATTGTGACACGTCATTTAGGGGTACTCTGGGGTGTCGAATCTCAGTTTTCGACCTCGAGGACCCTGAGCTAACTTGGGGAGGGGGAAAAACCACGACTTTTATTACCTTGTTTTGGTTTTTCGGGTACGCGATACATCAGACACATCGGGAAGCTCATGACTAGACTGCGGATTTTATGCATTTATGACAAAAATGTACACGTTCAATTTAAAGCAGTGGGCATGTTAAAAATATTTAAGGACATCAACGTATTAGTTTCAGCTTAATAGGATAATTAAAAGAAGAATACAATTTATATTTGGCTCATGTGCCGTGCAATCAATGCAAACATTTTTTATTTTGCATAAAGATCCGCAGTGTACTCATGACTCACCTTTGTCGGGCGGCTTCTAAAACAATAGAACAAGATCGCGCGAACGAGTTATCGTGATATCCGAGAATCAACTGTGCGTTCTTATGAAATAGATAATAATAATAATGGTACGTATTTCTTTCATAACTTGTACGTAATGTGATTTTTATATAAGTACATTAGGTATATTCGGCAGACATGTGCATGATCGTTATTTGTATTAAAATTTGAAATAATGCACGTTTCACGTGAAAAAATTATAAGAAAATATTTACAACGTGGTATGTAATAAGTTATGATAACTTTTCAGTGGGTGATGTTTTTATTAACTGTTAAGTAACCTACTTAACTATCATTAATCTTACACAAATTCTTAAAAGATAATATATAGTATACAATATAAAATAAAATAGAAATTAACTTAAAATAAAATCATATAAAATAAAAAATTATATAGAGCCTATAGATAATACAGAATAAAATATAAACACGAAATATAATACGTATAATGTTTATATTTATATTTCGTTTTTAATTATTGCCATACTTTACCATATTGTAATCTTCTAGGTGTATTGTATAACTTCCGTAGGGACATTTTAATGATATTATCGATACATATCTAAGTTTATTCGGAGAAAATTCGTTAAAAAGCTAGAAATATTGTCTTTTAAGTTTTTCACATGAAACGTGCATTATTCAAGCTTTAATACAGATAAAGAGCAGCCACGCGTTTGGCGAATATACCTAATGTAGTTATAAAAAAACCAAGTATATTAAAAATCACGTTATAAGTAAAGAAAGAAAACCATTATTACCATTATCTATGTCATAAGAACGCAGAGTATTTGAATCTCGGATAACGCAATAACTCGTCCGCCCGAACTTGTTCGATTCTTTTCGTACCCGCCCGACGAATTCGAAGTCGAATCGAAGGGCCGCTGGACTTTCTGCGACCCGACCCGACTCGAACCCGAACATCGAGCGGCCCGCACATCCCTAAATTATTTATAATTATAAATATATTATATTAAATGACCTATTATAATAACCTATATTAGGTAATTATGATCACACTTTAAATAAGTAAATATGGCTCAAATTATGCCGTATTTAGGCTCATTTTAATTAGAAGGATCTCACAAATACGTTGGTAATTCCGTAAAAAAAGATTGAAAAATAAAAAACTTTCCTATGTGCAATAATGTGCATTGATGTAATCGGTACGCAGCCTTTTGAACTGTGTCGGCTGCCTCGTACCCCAGTCCCTCTTTGTCGTTTACGAGCTGTCGTAAAAAAAGTTCTGTTACATATGTTGATAGTCTAAAAATATGATCAATGCTATTTTTCAATTTCTCTAAAAAACCTGCATTTGTCAAATTTTTGCGTGTTTTTCACTTTGTGTAATTAACAGTTTGAACCAAAAAATCGGGAAAAAATCTCAAATATCAATTTCAATTAAATGCAATTATATGATTAAATTAATGCAAGTAAATGGGGAAAATGGACCGAAAATTGAATGGCACAACGGCTGTTTAAATAATTCGAAGGACTACCACGTCCGGCTAGGCCCTTCATTCCAAATTGTAATATTCCAATATTCCAATATCATTTTAAATATATTCAAGTACTATTTAAAACTATTAATGAGTTTTAACAACAAAATATTTTAAATAGAAAACTAAATTTTGACATATAAGATAAGATTATAGCAAGCTTGCTATAAATGTCGAAAACTCGAGTCTGGCCAGAGACATACAATTTTCAGGAAACACTATTCTATGATGACGAACGAAGAAAAGGGAAGTGAAGCTCGGTGGCTTCGGTCGCCGTGGAGTGGAGTGAAACATTGTAACATGATACGGGACGGGTCGGGTATATCGGTGTGAGACTACTAATCAAACAACAAAGCTTAATTATTTATCATTACTTTTTTATAGGATTTTCCTTAACATATTTGGTGAATTTTGTTTCTTTTTATGAAAATGATACCAAAATTATATAATTCCGATGATATTTGCTTATGCAATGAGCGACGCAAGTTTCGGACACAAAGAAGGACAGCGTCGGGAAAAAAAGAGACGCGGAGAGTCCTTATTCTTTTAAGATTTCGACTTCGACTTCGTCTGCTAGCTCTTCGTCTCGTCGCACAATGTACTCATAAATGAATCATGTTTCAGGAAGTGGTTCAGCCTGCTGCAGCCGTGTTGTTTATACGATAATTAAGAAATAAAATCACGCGGTATTTTGGCGTCTGGATAGCATAGTTGACTTGGACTCTGATGTTTGTTAGTATTTCTTTGTATAAACTGTTACATTGTATTACATTGATCAGATTCACAGAAATAATTGGTTCTCGTCGAGCATACTTGTTTTTGATCGCGTTAGTCTTCAATCGAATATTCACGTGGAAACATCTGTACTGAAGGAGTTTGCTAAGTTTTATGTGTGTTAAATTGTGTATTATAGTTAGTTATATAATTATAGTTGGACATATTTACATATGTAAAAACATATAATATATATATGTATATATACATTGTACATATTTTTAATTCATTTAAGTGTGTAATTTAGTTTAAGAGTTGAAAATAATTTTGAATTACAATGTCGGAAAGTATGTTCCACTTTAACCTTCCCATCATACTGTCTTGACGTGAAAAGGTTAATTATTTTTATATTTGTAGACAAAACTTTAAAAATGAGGATTTTTTAATGCATGGTATAATGAAGATGATCCGAGCAGGAAAATAATTGCTGTGTCTGATGTTATTTTTGATAACATCAACGAAGTGACTTGTGACGAAACTAGAAAGTCCATTAAACGAAAAGTACGTCTTTTTTGGATTAATTTATCCCAGAAATGGAAAAATTGTCATCGGTCACTAAAGTGCTTTAAAGCGAATTACGATAAATGGTTAGAACAACATCTAATCTTTGATCGAAACGTAAATGAAGATCAATTGATGATGCGGAAGATTTAGACGAAGAGGAATACGAATTAACCATGTTGAAATATTTGAATAATTTAGAATTAACATCGGAAATATAATTATATACAAATTTATTGCGTTGAAAAATGTCGATATGTGTGCCTCTTTAATTTTGATTACGAAAAACGAATTTCCAGACTATACAGGGTGTCCCAAAACCCCTTCGACTCCGGGAAATGGGAGGTTCCTTAGGTCATTTGAAGCAACATTTTCCTTTGCACCAATGTCAGCCGGGGCTTTGTTTAGGAGTTATTAACGAAAAACACGGACCAATCAGAGCGCGACCTAGACGCGCGATGGCACGTTCAGCCAGGCGCTCCGGGAGACGAGCGTGGTGTAACGCCGCGATGCCGCAACGAACAAGAGTTTCTCGAGATTATGTGAATCTTCCCCGATTTGGATGAGCTTTGGATATGTTGTCAAGACCATGATTCTGAACAACATTTCCCTTTACAGTTTTTGTCAGCCGGCTTTAGTTTACGCGATAAATGTAAATACTTGGAATTGTAAATCGATCGATTGTACTATCTTCTACCCGATTTGGATGAGCTTTGGATATGTTGTCAAGACCATGATTCTGAACAACATTTCCTTTAGACTTTTTGACGGTCGCGGAAGAACTTTACTTGTCAATTCATATGGGTGGATCTTTTTACCCGACTTACGGCAACGTTACCCGAACGAGAGAAGAAGCAGAAACTGATTGTATTGAAAACTCACTTATTCAGCCGTAAATCCATTTGCTGCTTCGAAATGTGTGTCACTGGGTCACTCGGTGACGAACTGTACAGATGTCTTCAGGTATACGACAGTACCGAAAGCTAAGGGACGTACGGCCAGGTCGACGAACTGCACAGCCGGTGGTAGAAGGCCTAAGGGATGCGCGGTCAAGTCGACGATCCAGAATTTCACTTTCACTTTCGATTCGATAAATAATTCGTATGATTATTTCACACAGATGCCTTGAAATTTTTCCACACTCACAATCACTGTTCACATTTGTCAACACATAGTTATGCACTAATAATAATTGCCATATCCCTTGACCTGCTGCACAAATTACAACAATCAGGTAATGCAATCACTAGACTGCGGATTTCATGCATTTGTAGCAAACATGAGTAGGTGCATTTTAAGACACTAGAGAGATTAAAATAACTTCAAAACACCAATGTATTATTTTCAACTTCTTAAAATGATCACAATCAAATATCTGTCTGGCTCCTGTCCCTTGTAATAGCGGCAGCCAACTTTCATTTTACATAAAGATCCGCAGTCTAGTGATTAGATTAAATAATCGTTTAATTAGTTTAAGCAATTATTATTAGTTCATAACTATGTGTTGACAAATATGAACAGTGATTGTGAGTGTGGAAAAATTTCAAGGCATCTGTGTGAAATAAACATACGAATTATTTATCGATTCGAAAATGAAAGTGAAATTCTGGATCGTCGACTTGACCGCGCATCCTTTAGGCCTTCTACCACCGGCTGTGCACTTCGTCGACCTGGCCGTACGTCCCTTAGCTTTCGGTACTGCCGTATACCTGAAGACATCTGTGCAGTTCGTCACCGAGTTCATTATCTCGTAAACTAAAGCCGATCGCCAAAAAGTCTAAAGAGAAATGTTGTTCAGATCCATGGTCTTGACAACGTATCCAAAGCTCATCGAAATCGGAGAGGAGATAGTTCAGATAGTACATCGATCGATTTACAATTACAAGTTACTTATCTCGTAAACTAAAGCCGATCGCCAAAAAGTCTAAATAGAAATGTCGTTCAGAATCATGGTCTTGACAACATATCCAAAGCTCATTGAAATCGGAGAGCATTCACATAATCGAGAAACTCTTGTTCGTTGCGATGTCACGGCGTACCACCGGCACTCGCTTGCCGGCGCGGCTTGGCGCGCCGGGCCAGGGCGCGCTCTGATTGGTCCGTGTTTTTCGTTAATAACTCCTAAACAAAGCCGCAGTTGACATTGGTGCAAAGGAAAATGTGTCTTAGAATGGTCTCAGGAACCACCCCCTTTCGGGATTTTCATGAGTTTTGGGACACCCTGTATATGCACTAGGGTGGACCTTATTTTCCACCATCGAAATTTTTATGTGCGACCCTCTAGATTTGTTCCATTTGATAATAAAATAATTTCTGCAAAAGCGGAAGTCGATAGGACAAAGGGAAAGGGTGCCACAATTGACTTGAAGTTTGGAAATTTCACTAGTTTTACTCCAATTCTATCTATAACTCCATTGTAACATTTCCGCTGAAAAAATTATTATTATTTACCAAAAGTATCATTTCTCGGTTATTTAATAACAATATTTACTTATAAGTTTGAATAATTTATTCGAAAGTTTGAACCTTTAGCGTATAAGAGTACAAGAGTACTACAATATGAAATGAAAACCACTGTTACCTGTCAGCAAGGTTTTGCTTGCTGCAGCTACCTGAGAACCTTTTACCTATTCCACTGACCCTCAGAAACTTTCCGTTAGGCCCTTTAGAAGCCTCCCCTCTTTTATGGTTATACCTAAACTCATTTCGTACGTCCATCGACAAGAGAACTCACTTCTCACTGCAGTCTAGGCCGAATCTTCGTAGCACTCGCATTGGAAATACTACAGAGAGTTGAGTAAGATGGAAACAAGGAGCAGTGATCAGTTATTCCTATTAAATCACTTTGAGTCACAAATTGTTGGGGCTAAATTACCAAGCAACGGACAACTTTTACGTGTATTGTTCTATAATATGCGAAAAGTGAACTTAAATCTACGTGAAAGTGCGGCTTTAGTGATGAAAGAAGTAGAAATTTTCTGGGAAAAGGCGAGAATTCCAATAAAAAAAACATCGGATAGTATTAATAAAGTGGAAAAACTATACAACAAATGGCGAACGCTTAATAAAACCGCGAATCGCCAAAATGATCTACAGAGAAAGCGAGAACAAGAATTTATAGATTCATTAGAGGATTTATTCGATATCGCACATGCGAATGCCTTAGAAATGATTTCTGTAGAGGAAGATAAGATATTCCTCCTGCAGCAGAGGGAAAAGAGACGAATCGGTTCGATGGCATCTATTGATCGTAAATTAGTAGAGAAAGAAGAAAGACAAGCAGAGCGGAAGGAACAACAAGAGATGCGGTGGCAACGGGCTCAGGAATCATCGATCAATGGTAATGTTTTGAAGTTATTTCTAATGCTTTCACATTTATATTTTCCAATTATAGCAAATTTATTTTTACGTTATAGATTCAGTACAATTAGAATCAACGTCCACATCCAGTGATGAAGAGACAGAAGTCCCGTTAGCAAGAACCATAGAAATTCTTTCGGACGAGCCTCAGGTACCTGACAGTGATGACACCGAGGCAGAGGACTACAATATACCTGGGCCGAGTAACCCCAAGAAAAGACGAGGAAAGCAGAAGGTTATTACTCCAAAATTAGTAGCTGTTTTAGATTCGTGTAGAATAAGCGACCGTGATGCAATTCGAATTGTTATGGCAACAGCAGAATGTTTAGGTCATGACCTAAATGAATTAATAATAAATAGAACATCTATTCGAAGATATCGACATAATTATCGGTCTGAGCATGCAGCACAGTTGCAAGAAATGTTCGGACAAATTAATCTTAGGGGCATAACTATTCATTGGGATGCTACACTTATACCAGATATAAGCCACAAAAATGTAGAACGATTACCGATAGTTATAAGTTGCGGGGAAATTAAAAAATTATTGGGAATTCCAGTTATACCATCGGGTAGTGGGGCCAATCAAGCGTCGGCAATCTTCTCTAAGACAGAAGAATGGAATTTATCACAGCAAGTAGAAGCCCTTTGTTTTGATACGACCGCAACCAACACCGGCAGAATACAAGGAGCCTGCGTTCTATTGGAACAAAAATTAGAAAAAGAATTATTGTATTTGCCATGCCGTCACCATATTTATGAATTAATTTTACGTGCTGCATTTGATACAAAAATGAAAAGTCGACGGGTCCAGATGTTCCTCTTTTTAAGAAATTTAAAAATTCTTGGAGTTCAATAAATAAAGACAATTTTAAGCCCGGCGTAGAAGATGAATTTGTACGTCAAAATGTAATAGAGATTGATAAAAAGATTGAAGCGGCAATACACAATTTGCAACAAATTCAACCGAGGGATGATTACAAGGCACTGATAGAACTTATGATAATTTTTGTAGGCGGAACTCCACCTAAAGGTGTTAGATTTAGGATGCCTGGCGCATTCCACCATGCGAGGTGGATGGCTAAGGCTATATATTGCATAAAAATTTATATTTTTAGGAATGAATTTCATTTAAGTAGTGAGAAAAAGTTATGGATACAAAGTATTTGTATTTTTTTAATTAATATATACATACTCGCTTGGGTACGTACCACTGTACCTGCGATAGCACCCCGGTTAGATTTAGAACTATTAAGTGATCTATGGAAATATAAAGAGATTGACGAAACCATAAGTAATGCTACGTTGCAAAAACTGAGCAATCACTTATGGTACTTGTCACCAGAAAATGTGGGATTGTCATTTTTTGATCCACACATTTCTGTAGAAATTAAAAAAAAGATGGTTGAAGCACTCAACAAAGAAGAAGAACAAAATTGTAAAAAATTGGTCATTCCTAGAAAAGATATTAAACTATATATAGATATTACTATGGACAATTTTGTTTCTACACAAACATTGAAATTCTTTTCTAGATTTGATATAAATATAGATTTTATGTCTAAGGACCCAGCATTGTGGGAAGCGGATAATAATTATAAAGCGGCGACAAGAATTGTAGGGAATTTACAAATCGTTAATGATGTAGCTGAACGAGCAGTAAAATTAATGAAAGAGTATTCCGATTGTATTACCAAAGATGAAAACGAGAGACAGGACATTTTACAAATTGTATCAGAGTATAAACAGCGTTACCCTACAGTCGATAAAAAAACATTAAGTCAACATTTATAATAAATACCACCAATATTTATAAACGTATGTATTTATTAATAACAAAATATATTGCAAAAAAATATTGCAATCTTCGTTTAAACAAATTAATTTAATTGTTAATAAATAACTTTTTTTTATTACAATTAAAGATATTGGTCTAAAATGACATCTAATAATGAAATAATGTGCTAAAAACTGTTTTTCCTATTTTTAGTGAAATTTAATTTTTTTACATAAACAAAGTCGTTGTGGCACGTCTTCTCATTGCCCGATCGAGTTGATTTTTTACAGGGTTTATTTTTTCACTAAATGGCACAAATTGACGGGGTCGCACCATTAAAATTCCGAAAAAATTTTTTCACCAAGAGTAACTAAGGTCCACCCTAATATGCACTTTCCCGTTTAAAAATTGATTAATGAAAATGCCAAGAAAATGGCTACAATGAATTAAATTTGCAGAATGGTGAATTTGGATTGCAAAACCTGTACAACTGGAATGAATTGAAATGCAGTGATTTCGTATTGAAACAAAAATATATGGACTGCGGCCCTCGAATTAATTTGTAATACTTAATGAGGCCTTAACTGATGGAAGGAAAGTTGCATGTGTACCAAGTGTTTTTGATGTGTGTACACTTTGTAGACATCACTCCATGATCCATAATTATGATCTATCAACTCCTCTATTTGTTCCAAATATTCGTATGTTGTTGTCAATAGATCTCTATAATATGAAAAATTTCTGTATATCATTTATCATAAATTTTAAACTTTCCATGCACGAAATACAGTGTGTTTACCTACAGGTGGGAGAAAATTTAAGGGGTGGTTCTCGACGATAATATAAGACGAAAATGAAGAATAAAAAAATTGCGATTTCGGCTTCGTTATTTAGTTATTAACAATTAAAAATCCGCCTAAAATGCTGCAACACTTCTAACAGAAGTATACGTTGCGTACGTCAGACAGGCGCGCGACAGTCTCGTATCAAGTGACAAACGCATGCATACCTTGATTCTCATTTGGGGCCCCAGCGAGGTGAAAATGTTTAAAAAAATCGGTGGACGACATTGAACCTACCTACTCGTTAAAATCCACAAGGACATTTCTAATATCCGCCCTATGGAATTATCGAGTAGAAGGGGTCAATGCCATTTCACTTTTAAATTGTTTTCTTATATATATGTATATTCTTATACAGGGTGTCCCACTGTATCGAGAACGGCAGAATATCTCGGAAGACAGTTGTCGTTATCAAAAAAGTGTTCCGCAGCGGCTGCTGGCTGTTGGCCGACGACCGATCCAGGATGTAAACACAAGCTTTTTTCATCTTCATCAAAATCAGGATAATATCATGTAGCACATCTTTGGATTCGTCTCACTACCCGCTATTATTTTCTAAAGAAAAAAATATAGTATTCCATTTAAAAAAATCAAGGTGACCTTGAAATGTCCTCCACCACTCCACCCACAACAAAACAATTAATACCACGTAACGTAGCCCGTAATACCAAACAACTTTTGTAGGAACACTTTTTTGATAACGATACTGTCTTCCGAGATATTCTGCCGTTCTCGATACAGTGGGACACTGTATACATATTCTCATATATATTTTTATTTTTGTCTTATATTATCGTCGAGAACCACCCCTTAAATTTTCTCCCACCTGTAGGTAAACACCCTGTATAACGAACTTACTTGTACGAGCTTGTAGTAGTATCCGACGTCTTTTCAATGTAGGGAAGGCATACATTTGCGAGTTTATACAGCATATTCATGAGCTCGATACTAGAAGGTCCAAATCTTTCAATAACTGCAGCAATTATACTTTCTCTGCATTTTTTAGCATCTGCCAATTTACCTGCAAAAATAATCCCATTTAATTTATAATAAAGTTAATAAACATTTCATACAAATAATTGATTTATACAATACCCTTTAACATATATAATTTTGATATGATATGTAATGTAGAGACAATATCTTCATTAGATTTATATAACATTCTTCTCCTAATATTTAAACATTTTTCTAATTTCTTAAGAGCTGCTTCAGCATTTTCTTGAAAAATGTAACTCTTAGCTTCGTTAAAGAGTTTTCCAGCTTGCTTTATTTTATCTTGTTGGAAATGTTTGGGCTTGTCGGAGCAGTCTAAACAAAATAAAGAATTCTTGATGTTGCACACTGCACCGTTACATTTCGAACAGTTCATGGCAGTGAACCTTTCCTGCAGTGATAAAATGATTGTAATTTAACTGTTAAATTATTTGAAAAAGAATGAACTGTGTATATTTACATACCACGAAATACTTCAGATTTGGCTGAGTGCAACGTTTACAATTACAGATAAAATAATTCGATCTTGACAGTAGTTCCTGTCTTTCTTCTGTTGATGTATGCCTGTAATCGGGACCTATGGATAACAATACTAAGTAAGCGATGAAACGAAAACGCACATATCCATGTTTAACACGTTGAAAACTCTTAATGTACCATAACTCATCGAAATTTCTTCATTCGCGGCAATATCCCTCGATGCTTTAACGATCTGGTATTGATCCATAAAACTAAAATATAATAATAAAAATAACGTATTATTAACTAATGTAATTCAAGTGTCTCAAAAAAAAAAAGAAATAATTACTTGATAACTATGTTGGGATCACAAGAATTATTCATCATACTTGCAGACGGGTAAATTCCTATAGCTACAAGGTCTGTGTTAATTATGAGACCGATAGACAAATGATTTTCGCTCGATTGTAGACTGGTCATATGCATTGAACTACAATTGGAAATAATTTGTAGGATATATCGTAGAAGTAAAGAGCTTACGTAAAGATGTTTATTATCATCTGTTATAGCATGGAAGTTGGAATTGAAACTGTTATCAACAAATTTCCTTGCAAAATCATTAAGGTCGTTTCTTTGAAAGAAATCGGTGTGTTCCATTAAATACGTGGTAAGTATGACAGATGTCTGTAAGATTTAACATTTAATTGTATAAGTTATACAAAAAATCTTGTTTTCACAATACTGTTGTGTTACTTACAAGACAGTGCATTATCAAATCTTCTAGGGGTACTTTATCAAAATTAGTTATCAAATTTTGCATTTCATTAAATTTGATTGTATCCGTTGTTGTTGTACATACTAGTAAAAGTTTCACGGCAAGTTGTCCAGTCCAACATTCTTTCAACAGACCCATTTGACATTCCCAACAATGGTACGAAGACCATGCTTCTTTCAAACAATTTGTGTCGCAATAAAAAGTATTCAAGCACTTTGAGCACCTAAATCAACATAATTCATGATTTTTACAATAGTTTTCATAAAGTATTTTGTTTATAACTATACTTTACTTGTATATTACTTACGGTACAGGAATGTCTGTGCAGAGACGATTACAGTGTTGACAAATACGACTCACTTTGCAATCATTCCGGAGTACAAAGCTTACTGGTTTTTCTAAAAACAGGACTTCGCCCTTTCTTATAAATCTATTTGCTACTACATGTCTCCCCAGTTCTTCGTTGAACTTTCGATCGATGCTCGACGATGCATGTGGAAAATTAGGATTTTCATCGAACATTAGCATAGACCTAAAGTCTGACGGATCATCGATATTTTTCGACTCGTCTGGTGTACATGGTCCATTAAATGTTATTCCAGAAATTCGTTTTTCAATATCGTCTGAAAGTTGATATTTAAATGTGGATGTATTAGAAGCATAACTCATTTAGAACTTAATCTCTATATTAAAATCATTCTTTCGAGCTTAGAAATGTCATATCAATACTTATCAACGCATATGTGCTATGTTTACCTTTTATAGAAGGTACAATATAGTTGGGATCATCCATCGATTCACGTATTTTGGCGATCATTTCTTTTGCTAAATCTGGATTACCTAATTTCAAGTAACATTCCACCTTACGCATATGTAATTTGTAATGTAATCTCTTAGGACAATTTAACTCAATTGCTAAATCAATATCTTTTATACAATCCTTGTCGTTGTTAACAGGTATGCGTTACACATAAAAATACGTTAATACAATGGAAAGCATTAAATACATATCTATAGAAAGAAATATGTATTTACCGCATAGTTTACATGTTTACTTACATTGTATCTATTTAAAAAAAATAAAGATGCAGATCTGTTTGCAATAGCCACGGAAAATTCAGGACTGTGTTCTGGAGCATACATAGCACATTCTGTATAAGACTGTATACTCTCTGAATAGTTTTTGGCTTGAAATTGTTTATTTCCTGTGTTTTTCCATACTTGAGCTTTTGTGATAGACTTCGATTCTTTTGTATTTTGACAGCCTTTCATCCAGTTCGACACAAATTCCCTATTTACAAGAAAAATGATTTAATATTATATATTTGTAATGCTGTAACAAAAATCTGTGAATTAATGGTTTACTCAATAATATACACTGTTTGTCTACCTTGTGTATTCATCATTCCAAAAATAAAACATTAAATCCTCCCGCTTTATATTGTCTTTCAAACTGTGTCGTCTTGTTAATTCTTTGAGAACATCAAGTGAAACGTGCCTGTCCATGGGTGCGCCTACGGTGTATTATGGAGGTGTTCCGACAACAAATCACCTCTTGACCTCTGTAAGGTTGACGTTTTGTGATATTTAGATATTTAAATCCTACTTCTCTGTCGTCGCTAGAGATGAGGCACTTATGATAATCGTGCCAGTCGTGCCGTGCTGTCTCGTGCACAGTGCTGAGACATTCTGCAAGATTTCGCGCGCATGCGCGGCCAAAACGTTTTCTTTATAAATTAAGCATTTCGATAATTTAATCTGCAACTTACGAGAAGATACAAGTCTTTCGTAATCTGGTGCATAATTAATAGAGTCGCTTTTCATCATGAAGATAATTTTTCCGTATTTGAAAGTTATTTTGAATTGCTCGGATGCATTAGATACCACGCACAAAAAGACGATTCGCGACGGATAATATATTCCTGAGGCAAAGCATATTAATTTGTATTACAATCACGATTGCTTTACGTCTAGTAGAGTATTTTTTTCATGATTTCGGAACTTTTTTCTTTATCGAAAGTGTCAACCGAGTGTATTTAAATATTTCTATAAAGTGTGTGAATAAATAAATGACCAAACAAAGATCCCTATATTAGAATCATTTCGGTCTAATTTTGCTCGACAATAAAATTACATTCCACTCTAATGAACAGTTGCTATTACACACTTCGTTGCCATTACAACGAAATGCTATGCTTAGCTATTACACATTTTGTGAGTGTCCGGATACTTTTGAACAGTAGTGAATAATTGACGGGAAAGTATCTATATTTTACGGGGTGTTGAAGGTACCCCATTTTATCGAGAATTTTACTTTACTGAGGCTAAAATCGCCACGATATCTCACCATTGGCTAAAAGTCTCTGTTGTGAACAAATACAAAATCATGAAAATATTATCACGCAGTACAGTATTCACTTGACAAATGTCCAAAATACCTGGCCTATCATTGTCCCAGAAGGAGTGTAATCATTGGTATGTAATCATAATACTGGTCGGGTACATCCGTGTGAATGCGACACCAGGAGACCATTACTAAAATCCAATAACAATCTGACTTTCACCAACATATTCGTGGCATTTTTCTAATGCAAATGATACCAAGTATAATATAATTCCGATAATACTTACTTGTGTAATGAACGATGAAAGTTTCGGGCGCAAGGAAGAAACACGGAGAGTCGTTACGTGCGCGCCGGCACAGTTCAAAGTCTTTCCTATACGTTGTCCTTCCTTTGGCTCGAGACTTTCATCGTTCAGTGCACAAGTAAGTATCACCGGAATTATATAATATTTGGTATCATTCTCATAAGAAAAATGCCACAAATATGTTGGAGAAAGTCCCACAAAAAAATAATGAAAAATAAAGAACTCTCGAGCTTTTTGACCCTCATTGGGTAGTAGGGATAGTATTTTGGATATTTATCGAGTAAACAATTAATAAATTCATTTGGCACGAAGATTTGTAGAGTACTTACTGCAAGCGAAGAAATTGGTGAACAACAAGGAACGAATACGTATGACCACGACCACGAGACTGCTGAACACTGCTGAAGACTGCGTTGGACTCAGTTGGACTGCGTTCCTCGCGGTCGGCGTCGACCGTCGCCGTCGACCACGAAACCTCTGCCGATCGTCTTTTGTCAATCGTGCCAGATCGCTTCGGACCAATCAACGGGAGGCAGTGATGCCATATAGCTGGCGCGGACACGGATGGGGGTGGGGGCCTCAAACGCCTGCTTCTCCCAGAAACTCTCTTCCATGCAACGCGCGCCTTCGTTACTCCCACCATACGCATCTTCGTACCGGACCGCGCACGAGATATAAACAAGTCATCGCGATTTAAACAACTAACGGTCAGTTACGGTTGGCGAGAGAACGAAGCATCAAAACACATACAATGTTTCATTTTGTGGAAACTGGAAACGTTCACGTTGAAGCGGCGAACAGAGCTACTCTTAGCAGTCTACCAACGACACATCGACGCTTTCTTAGCTTCTATTGCAGCTCCAATGTGGTGGTACTCCTAGCGATGCCGAAATCTAGAAATACCAGATGCTACTCGCGACATGTCTATTTTGTCCCGATATTAATGTATAATGTATTTATAAAAACGCTCTTCATAAATTCAAAGAATCTTTAAAAATTCCCAAACGATCGTATCATCATAAGAGCTACAAATGAGCTGCCTATGAAAAAAGTTAACTTACGGATGGGGTTCTAAGCATTCGCATAAGCATGCGCATAAGCAAAGCAAAACGAAAATAAACTAGAGGGTTATTATTGCTCCCTCGCAGGGTTGTTTTTGCTCGCTCGCTTTGCTCGCTCGCGGATAGGATTGCTCTTGCGAAAGGGTTAGTGGTACGCATGGCTAGTCGTACCTATAGCTATTAATGTTTTTTTTTTATTTGGTGTGTGACTCTCCACGAGCCACACAAAGAACTTCCCGATGCGTTAGTTGCAGTATGTTATCATCATTATTAAGTGTACGTTTTAAGAAGATTATACGTTTTCAGGGAAATTCAATAGTTTTCTACTTATCAAAATGTTTGCTATATGGCGTCGCATTAAACCAACATCGTAGGCTCGTTGCTCGCTTGGTTCCTTGTTATAGCATACTAATGTTGCAAAATAAATTGTCTTAATTAGTTTTTCGCAAACGATACAACTCCTCATTATCCGGGTTTGCAGTAGTGATCTTGGTTTTCTTCGATACTGTTAATTTAAATTGTCCCAAAATATATAAACTGCGCTCAATTTTGAAACTCTGCTCAGTGCTACATACAACATTTGTAAAGTTCGCCTTTCTGATTTTTAAAAATCCAAACATACTTTCTCGTATGTTTGTCCTGACTTTTATGAATCGTTATCGCTTCAGTAGGAACCACTGAAAATTGACTACGTGTGATTTGATATTTTTTCTCACTCGACATATTTACTTGATTCGATATTTTTATTATTGGTGTAAAATTTTGATCAATATTGGCATTTTTCATATAATCACGATAACGAGTTCTTACTTTCACTCCTACTCTGGCCAATTGAAAATCTAACCACAATATAGACGGAATTTTAGTATTTTCTTGAAAAGTAATAAATTTTAATATGCCGCATGTGTGTGTGTGTGTGTGTGTGTGTGTGTATGCTCCATTAACCAATCCGTTTTCAACATCAATGTTATTAATAATTATCATATAATTTATATTAATTTTCAATTTAATCTCAGTTAATAATTCGTTTTGAACTGATTGTTTTTTTAAAGATTGTAATATAAATTTTTTTTGTACTTTCATCGATATTCTTTGAAAATGTATTCTCGGGAGTAGAGATGATTAACTCACTCTTGCACTGGGATAATTTTCGATTATTGTAAGCGGAAACATCATCGTATGTACAAAAAAAAATTTTTTTTTAATTTTTTTTAAATTTTAAAAAAATCGAAAAAAAAAATTTTTTGTGTAATTACGTTTGTTTCTTCGGTGGAAACTTTCCGTTCTCTCGTATAAATTGCATTGTTGAATGAACTTCTTTCGAAAAAACTAAAAAACTACTTGACCAAAATGGACCAAAATCTAATCAGCTCTAAGTTACAGCGGGGCACATCGATTGCATAATTCATCATCCTGATCGCGTTGTTACTTTTTCTGAAAACGTTAACGAAAAATTTGATTACATAGAAACGGCCATACGCACACACACACACACATACGAACATTTTGCTGAAAATAGTCTAAAATGACTGCAATGACCATGAAACGTGAAGAACTGCTAAAAAATCGATTTTCGATTTTCGGGGTCATTACAATAACTTCCCTATAAAATCGGGAAGTTAATAAGCAATATAAAGCATATTAAAAGCGAATATTAAATGTTTCCATTGCTCGTTTCGAATTAATTCTGAAACGTCAAGCCACAACATCGCTATACGTAACGCGCTTACCAAAGAAGTATCAGTCAATCGAATGTGAATATTCGATTTAATTGGTTTCATTGCGGAAAAACTAGTTTCACCGATGTAAATCGATGTAAATATTGAAAACTTTCAAACCAAAATTTCGCGATTTTGGGTATTGGGCAGGTTGCAACAATTTGATAAAGTCTTGCCGTGTTTCTTTCTTTTTATTAAAGAAAATCTAAAAATCTACTATTGAACTCGTTCTAAATATCAAATATATTTTCCCAAAACGAAGAAAAATTTGCATCAAGAAATTCATCTTTAATTTCTTGACACGAAGGAAAATAATTCAGATGTTCTTTTTCAAATTGCTGTACGAATACTGCTAATTTTCTACGAAAGCTATTTACGTACATGCCAAAACAAATTAGCAATATTCTTCCGTTTCCCCTGCAAAAGCGTATTTAATGAATTAAGGTGGCACGTCATATCTGTAAGAAATGCTAATGAACACAGAAATTCTTTATTTTCCAATTGCTCAATAATTACAAATGATGTGCTACTGCTTCCCGATTTTAGAAATGCAACTAAATCTTTGCGAAGTGCAAAGAATCTTTGTAATGCTGTAGCGGCGCTCAACCAACGAACACCTGTGTACATTTGCAAATCAGAGTACGCGGCACCTTCATTCTCTAAAAACAATTTTAATTTACGATGAATCAAAGAGCGGTTACTGGCTCTGAGAAGATTAATTACTCTGGTGACAAATTTCATTACTTCTGAAGCTTTTATATATTTATGTGATATTTTGATATAATACGTCAATAAGTATTATGCAATGAAAATCATCGCAATTAATACCATTCTTTCTTAAAAATTTTTTGCCCCCGCATTGATGGTGCTCCATCCGTAACACAATACAACAACATTTACTAAAATTAGTATAATTCTCTACTTGTATTTTTAAAGCATTCAATACATATGTATATCTATTCCTTTAGTGGTCCTATGGAAAGGTACTAATACGCACAAAAATTGCTAACTGAACAACTTCGGTTGCATCCGTGCTTTCATCCAAACAAAGCGAAAAATACGCACAAGTTTGGATTAAAGTGCGGAGCTTGTTTTTTAAATAATAGTTTCAATGACACAATTTTTTATAAATTCCCCATCAGACAAAGATTCTTCTTCGCGCGACCGATTTGCCAAACGACTCGGTAAGACGCAATTTTGGTCTCGGAGTCGAAACTTTCGGTTGACTAATCGTTTAGTCTTTTAAATGCCTCGAACAGAGTTGGGAAAACGCTAGTCACAAATATGATTATTGACTAATAACGTCATAAGCTCTACATATAAAAGTGACTAATGATTACTGACTAAGTAAATACTTGAGCGTGACTATGAGTAATGACAGTAATGACTACATAAGTATTTGATCGTAATGACTAATGAATAATAATTAAATTTTAATTAGGATGAATATTGACTACTGACTACATATAATGGCATAACTAATGACTAAATTCGCAATCAGAATTTCACTATGACTAATGACTAAACAAACAAACAAACAAGAAAGCGAGCTAAAATGGTTATAAGTTAAAATAAGGCATAATGATAACAAAAAATATCCTATATTATTATAGTTTATAAACATATAAAATACAGATTATGGTAAGTTATGCTGACGAGAAAGTAAAAGGCAGTTGAATAGGGAAAGTTTGCCAGATTTTCTTATTTTATTTTTGTGAAGAAAATAGATTACAAAAATTTTTATAAACGGTTCTATAGTAAATAGACTAGTAATAACATGATGAATTTAAATTTAAATTAGATTATATTAAATTTTGTTAAAATAAATTCAACTTTTTGGACTTTAAACAGAAACAGAAGTTTTAATACAACACAAAACAGAAAATACATGAATCTTATTTTATATAATACATATAATGTTTAATATACCTACTACGCACGTAGCAATAACATAGGTGTTTTTTTTCTTCGGACTCACCCTGTCTGTATTATGGCACAACAATACCAGTCCTTTTTTCATTATTGCAAAAACTAGAAATTCTAAAACGAAAACAATGGAAATTTTGTGGATCAATTTCAGACTCTTTTTTGGAGAGTATCCGCATTAGATTTAGTGACTATTTTAATTTAGAGTTTAAGATTTTAAGGATGTTCTGGAGATTCCACGGGAAACAAAAGTACAAGAAATTCGAAATATATCAATACGTGGCAATGAAAGCCATTCATGAGTATACATATTTTGCATTAAACTTTTGCGAATACTGTACCCTCTGTAGCCATATTCAGTGATCTACACTTGTCGCGTTTCCATGCTAGTGAGAGACAACACTTTGACGTTTTGTAACAGTTTATAATTTTTTTGCTCTGTAACTGTTTAGTGAATCCTAATAAATTTTGAACATAATTAATTACATAATTTTTACTACATATATAATAAAAAAACTGGAGTTTCTAGTTGCATTTTTTCAAGATTTAAATAGGGTTCAAAGTGGAATTTTATGAATTCTCCATAAGAAGACGTGTTAGAAAAATGTGCAAACTTTAAGTTGCTATAATTCTTAAACGGTGCAGTGAATCGAACCCAAACTTTGGTAATTGCATTAATTTAGTAAGAATTATATCTTGTCAAATTTTCAAAAATTTTTTTGCGTTTTTATATACCTCCAGAACATCCTTAAGAATCGATGGATGTTTCATGTGGAAACTCAAAAACAGACTACTATAATGAACATATTCAAAGAAGTGACAGCTGCTGAAAGATCATCTGTTACAAGTTTGGATGAAAATCGTAACAAATGACCCACTTCAGACTTTTTTGATTTTGGGGAAGGAACCTCTGCGAATGAACAAACGACGGAACGCGAAATATTACTATTCTTTACTGACATTTACTACATACAAATGCTGGAACAATATCCACATATAAAAAAAGTTTTTATTAAGTACAATACTCCTTTGCCATGGTCGGCGGCAGTAAATCTCACGTTCGGTCTGCTCGAGACCGAACATATATGTATAAAAGCTTCAGAAGTAATGAAATTTGTCACCAGAGTAATTAATCTTCTCAGAGACAGTAACCGCTCCTTGACTCATCGTAAATTAAAATTGTTTTTAGAGAATGAAGGTGCCGCGTACTCTGATTTGCAAATGTACACAGGTGTTCGTTGGTTGAGCGCCGCTACAGTGTTACAAAGATTCTTTGCACTTCGCAAAGATTTAGTTGAATTTCTAAAATCGGGAAGCAGTAGCACATCATTTGAAATTATTGAGCAATTGGAAAAATAAAGAATTTCTGTGTTCATTAGCATTTCTTACAGATATGACGTGCCACCTTAATTCATTAAATACGCTTTTGCAGGGGAAACGGAAGAATATTGCTAATTTGTTTTGGCATGTATGTAAATAGCTTTCGTAGAAAATTAGCAGTATTCGTACAGCAATTTGAAAAAGAAGATTTGAATTATTTTCCTTCGTGTCAAGAAATTAAAGATGAATTTCTTGATGCAAATTTTTCTTCGTTTCGGGAAAATATATTTGATATTTAGAACGAGTTCAATAGTAGATTTTTAGATTTTCTTTAATAAAAAGAAAGAAACACGGCAAGACTTTATCAAATTGTTGCAACCTGCCCAATATCCAAAATCGCGAAATTTTGGTTTGAAAATGTTTTCAATGTTTGCGTCGATTTACATCGGTGAAACTAGGGTAATTGTGCATAAAGCGTCCCACCTCACCGATTTTGATAAAATTTAAATATGTTGTAAAACTCAACATTCTGAACAACTTTTTCCTATACATGTAACCGCCGCTCAGCCTTAGTTTTTGAGAGATTTGCGAAAAACTGCAGCTACTACTACATTTAATTTTGCCTATACGTGCACGCCCGTGCTGTGCGTATGCTTCAGCATGATGCGACCTGATGCGACCGCTCGTCAATTGTTTCTACAGATATATCACTACGATCGGAAAGACAGTGTGGAGATGAGAAGCGACAACACCACACATACCCACCCAGTGCTTAACACGCACCCAATGTTTCTAAAAATAAGGTTTCCGTTAAGAAATTAACATTTGTGCAAATTTTCAATATCATATTCGTAATCAGCACGTGAAAATCCGTAAGAATCTAGAGTTTAATTTAGAAACAGTGGATGCGTGTTAAGCACTGGGTGGGTGTATGTGGTGTCGTCGTAATATAATATGTACTCATTCTTCATCACCATATGACTTAAAAAGTTCACGCGGTAGTTAAAAGTTAGTAGCTGCAGTTTTTCACAAATCTCTCAAAAACTAAGGCTGAGCGGCGGTTACATGTATAGGAAAAAGTTGTTCAGAATCTTCACCCTGACAACATATTAAACTAGAGGGTTATTGTTGCTCGCTCGCTTCGCTCGCTCGCGAGTAGGGTTGTTTTTGCTCGCTCGCTTTGCTCGCTCGCGGATAGGACTGCTCTTGCGAAAGGGTTAGTGGTACGCATGACTAGTAGTACCTATAGCTATTAATGTTTTTTTTTTTATTTGGTGTGTGACTCTCCACGAGCCACACAAAGAACTTCCCGATTCGTTAGTTGCAGTATATTATTATCATTATTAAGTGTACGTTTTAAGAAGATTATACGTTTTCAGGGAAATTCAATAGTTTTCTACTTATCAAAATGTTTGCTATATGGCGTCGCATTAAACCAACATCGTATGCTCGTTGCTCGCTTAGTTCCTTGTTATAGCATACTAATGTTGCAAAATAAATTGTCTTAATTAGTTTTTCGCAAACGATACAACTCCTCATTATCCGGGTTTGCAGTATTGATCTTGGTTTTCTTCGATACTGTTAATTTAAATTGTCCCAAAATATATAAACCGCGCTCAATTTTGAAACTCTGCTCAGTGCTACATACAACATTTGTAAAGTTCGCCTTTCTGATTTTTTAAAATCGAAACATACTTTCTCGTATGTTTGTCCCTGACTTTTATGAATCGTAATCGCTTCAGCAGGAACCACTGGAAATTGACTACGTGTGATTTGATATTTTTCCTCACTCGACATATTTACTTGATTCGATATTTTTATTATTGGTGTAAAATTTTGATCAATATTGGCATTTTTCATATAATCACGATAACGAGTTCTTACTTTCACTCCTACTCTGGCCAATTGAAAGTCTAACCACAATATAGACGGAATTTTAGTATTTTCTTGAAAAGCAATAAATTTTAATATTCCGCATGTGTGCTCCATTAACCAATCCGTTTTCAACATCAATGTTATTAATAATTATCATATAGTTTATATTAATTTTCAATTTAACCTCAGTTAATAATTCGTTTTGAACTGATTGTTTTTTTAAAGATTGTAATATAAATTTTTTTTTGTACTTTCATCGATATTCTTTGAAAATGTATTCTCGGGAGTAGAGATGATTAACTCACTCTTGCATTGGGATAATTTTCGATTATTGTAAGCGGAAACATCATCGTATGTACAAAAAAAAATTTTTTTTTTAATTTTTTTTAAATTTTAAAAAAATCGAAAAAAAAATTATTTTGTGTAATTACGTTTGTTTCTTCGGTGGAAACTTTCCGTTCTCTCGTATAAATTGCATTGTTGAATGAACTTCTTTCGAAAAAACTAAAAAACTACTTGACCAAAATGGACCAAAATCTAATCAGCTCTAAGTTACAGCGGGGCACATCGATTGCATAATTCATCATCCTGATCGCGTTGTTACTTTTTCTGAAAACGTTAACGAAAAATTTGATTACATAGAAACGGCCATACGCACACACACACACACACATACGAACATTTTGCTGAAAATAGTCTAAAATGACTGCAATGACCATGAAACGTGAAGAACTGCTAAAAAATCGATTTTCGATTTTCGGGGTCATTACAATAACTTCCCTATAAAATCGGGAAGTTAAAAATCATCGAAATCGGTGAGGTGGGACCTTTTATGCACAATTACCGAAACTAGTTTTTCCGCAATGAAACCAATTAAATCGAATATTCACAGTCGATTGACTGATACTTCTTTGGAAAGCGCGTTACGTATAGCGATGTTGTGGCTTGACGTTTCAGAATTAATTCGAAACGAGCAATGGAAACGTTTAATATTCGCTTTTAATATGCTTTATATTGCTTATTTATTTTCGTTTTGCTTTGCTTATGCGCATGCTTAGAACCCCATCCGTAAGTTAACTTTTTTCAGAGGCAGCTCATTTGTAGCTCTTATGATGATACGATCGTTTGGGAATTTTTAAAGATTCTTTGAATTTATGAAGAGCGTTTTTATAAATACATTATACATTAATATCGGGACAAAATAGACATGTCGCGAGTAGCATCTGGTATTTCTAGATTTCGGCATCGCTAGGAGTACCACCACATTGGAGCTGCAATAGAAGCTAAGAAAGCGTCGATGTGTCGTTGGTAGACTGCTAAGAGTAGCTCTGTTCGCCGCTTCAACGTGAACGTTTCCAGTTTCCACAAAATGAAACATTGTATGTGTTTTGATGCTTCGTTCTCTCGCCAACCGTAACTGACCGTTAGTTGTTTAAATCGCGATGACTTGTTTATATCTCGTGCGCGGTCCGGTACGAAGATGCGTATGGTGGGAGTAACGAAGGCGCGCGTTGCATGGAAGAGAGTTTCTGGGAGAAGTAGTGATGGGCATTATCGACTAAATTCAACTATCGACTAATTACTATTTAGTTCCCTGATAACCAGGCCTGCCGAGGGATAATCCTACCTAGAGCTAAGAATTGGCCCGTTCCGAGCTGCGCTATTGTTCGAGTTGCTCAAGGTGGGATTAACTCGATTTTTGCCTGGGATTCTCCGCGCGTATTAGTAGCTATTTTTGCCGTCTAATAGCGGAGGGCAATAGCAGAAGGCAAATTGAAGGCAAATTGAAGGCAGCCAGCCGGCCGAAGCTGAATTTGTTTAAGAGGGCAGTACCGTCGAGTCGTACTGATGTGATGATGTGATTGGCGAATATAATAACAGATCTGGGCGACGCTGGCTCGAAAAACACATGTTGCTGCAAGTTGCAGCCATTTGCAGCCTGTTGCAGCCTGCAACTCCTTTGTCGGAGTGGATGACGTGGGGACTGGAACTGTCTTACTGAGTGTAATTGAGTGTTACTGAGCAAGAGAAGGTGAGAAGCAAAGAGGATTAGTCAGGATTAGTCCTCTTCAGTCCTCTTTGGTGAGAAGCAGCAACAGCAACATGTATTTTTCGAGCCAGCGTCGCCCAGGTCTGTGCAGGTCTGTATAATAAGACAATCCTCTTTTCAACCATTTTCAACCAAGAAGAAATGCGGTGAGAGCAGCACTGTACTCGAGCGATTCACGGGAGGAGTTACGAAGAAAAGCTGATCATCCAGAACCTGTTTATCAGATTTGTCCTGCAAATCATCTTCTGTGTTCGCGCAAGTCAAGGTTTGTAAAAATTGGACTAATAGTTGACTAATAAAGAAAAATAATCAAACTAAATGAAAAAATATAATATTTATTATTTCCTACTTCATTCATTTATTATCCCTTCTGATATTGAGTAGTCTGAATTTAAAATTATTAATATTTAAACATTAAAATAAGTGTATAGTAGTCATACAAAAAATATAAATTTTCTTTTCCGTCGAACGACACTTTTTTTCCATAAACACATTTCAATAAATTTCGAAATGTAATGAATTGAAATTGAACTGTAGAGAAAATGGTATGGCAATGCAATTTTTATAGTTTCCATCTCTTGCAATCTATGCAGACAATTTTTATTTCGCATAAAGATCCGCAGTCTAAGAAAAATAACATAAATATGAGAATAAGTAAAATTTGCATGTGCACAAAATGTGCATCTGTGCGTAGTGGGGAGCTGCCGCGCCTGCGCACGACCGTATGCGTTATTCCGAACGACACGCTGGTCGTATCGATTGGTGTCGATCGATCTTCTTCCTCGTGCGCTCGATTACTTCGCTGCTGACATCTGCCACATCAGTGCGAACTACCCTCACCGCGACGATGCGGCCCTGTAAAACGATATTAGCCAATCAGATCAGTAGACGCGACGGTACTGCCCTCTTAAACAAATTCAGCTTCGGCCGGCTGGCTGCCTTCAATTTGCCTTCAATTTGCCTTCTGCTATTGCCCTTGATTGCCCTCCGCTATTAGACGGCAAAAATAGCTACTAATACGCGCGGAGAATCCCAGGCAAAAATCGAGTTAATCCCACCTTGAGCAACTCGAACAATAGCGCAGCTCGGAACGGGCCAATTCTTAGCTCTAGGTAGGATTATCCCTCGGCAGGCCTGGTTATCAGGGAACTAAATAGTAATTAGTCGATAGTTGAATTTAGTCGATAATGCCCATCACTACTTCTCCCAGAAACTCTCTTCCATGCAACGCGCGCCTTCGTTACTCCCACCATACGCATCTTCGTACCGGACCGCGCACGAGATATAAACAAGTCATCGCGATTTAAACAACTAACGGTCAGTTACGGTTGGCGAGAGAACGAAGCATCAAAACACATACAATGTTTCATTTTGTGGAAACTGGAAACGTTCACGTTGAAGCGGCGAACAGAGCTACTCTTAGCAGTCTACCAACGACACATCGACGCTTTCTTAGCTTCTATTGCAGCTCCAATGTGGTGGTACTCCTAGCGATGCCGAAATCTAGAAATACCAGATGCTACTCGCGACATGTCTATTTTGTCCCGATATTAATGTATAATGTATTTATAAAAACGCTCTTCATAAATTCAAAGAATCTTTAAAAATTCCCAAACGATCGTATCATCATAAGAGCTACAAATGAGCTGCCTCTGAAAAAAGTTAACTTACGGATGGGGTTCTATGCATGCGCATAAGCAAAGCAAAACGAAAATAAATAAGCAATATAAAGCATATTAAAAGCGAATATTAAACGTTTCCATTGCTCGTTTCGAATTAATTCTGAAACGTCAAGCCACAACATCGCTATACGTAACGCGCTTTCCAAAGAAGTATCAGTCAATCGACTGTGAATATTCGATTTAATTGGTTTCATTGCGGAAAAACTAGTTTCGGTAATTGTGCATAAAAGGTCCCACCTCACCGATTTCGATGATTTTTAACTTCCCGATTTTATAGGGAAGTTATTGTAATGACCCCGAAAATCGAAAATCGATTTTTTAGCAGTTCTTCACGTTTCATGGTCATTGCAGTCATTTTAGACTATTTTCAGCAAAATGTTCGTATGTGTGTGTGTGTGTGTGCGTATGGCCGTTTCTATGTAATCAAATTTTTCGTTAACGTTTTCAGAAAAAGTAACAACGCGATCAGGATGATGAATTATGCAATCGATGTGCCCCGCTGTAACTTAGAGCTGATTAGATTTTGGTCCATTTTGGTCAAGTAGTTTTTTAGTTTTTTCGAAAGAAGTTCATTCAACAATGCAATTTATACGAGAGAACGGAAAGTTTCCACCGAAGAAACAAACGTAATTACACAAAAAAATTTTTTTTTCGATTTTTTTAAAATTTAAAAAAAATTAAAAAAAAATTTTTTTTTGTACATACGATGATGTTTCCGCTTACAATAATCGAAAATTATCCCAATGCAAGAGTGAGTTAATCATCTCTACTCCCGAGAATACATTTTCAAAGAATATCGATGAAAGTACAAAAAAAATTTATATTACAATCTTTAAAAAAACAATCAGTTCAAAACGAATTATTAACTGAGGTTAAATTGAAAATTAATATAAACTATATGATAATTATTAATAACATTGATGTTGAAAACGGATTGGTTAATGGAGCACACATGCGGAATATTAAAATTTATTACTTTTCAAGAAAATACTAAAATTCCGTCTATATTGTGGTTAGATTTTCAATTGGCCAGAGTAGGAGTGAAAGTAAGAACTCGTTATCGTGATTATATGAAAAATGCCAATATTGATCAAAATTTTACACCAATAATAAAAATATCGAATCAAGTAAATATGTCGAGTGAGAAAAAATATCAAATCACACGTAGTCAATTTCCAGTGGTTCCTACTGAAGCGATAACGATTCATAAAAGTCAGGACAAACATACGAGAAAGTATGTTTGGATTTTTAAAAATCAGAAAGGCGAACTTTACAAATGTTGTATGTAGCACTGAGCAGAGTTTCAAAATTGAGCGCAGTTTATATATTTTGGGACAATTTAAATTAACAGTATCGAAGAAAACCAAGATCACTACTGCAAACCCGGATAATGAGGAGTTGTATCGTTTGCGAAAAACTAATTAAGACAATTTATTTTGCAACATTAGTATGCTATAACAAGGAACCAAGCGAGCAACGAGCCTACGATGTTGGTTTAATGCGACGCCATATAGCAAACATTTTGATAAGTAGAAAACTATTGAATTTCCCTGAAAACGTATAATCTTCTTAAAACGTACACTTAATAATGATGATAACATACTGCAACTAACGCATCGGGAAGTTCTTTGTGTGGCTCGTGGAGAGTCACACACCAAATAAAAAAAAAACATTAATAGCTATAGGTACGACTAGCCATGCGTACCACTAACCCTTTCGCAAGAGCAATCCTATCCGCGAGCGAGCAAAGCGAGCGAGCAAAAACAACCCTGCGAGGGAGCAATAATAACCCTCTAGTTTATTTTCGTTTTGCTTTGCTTATGCGCATGCTTATGCGAATGCTTAGAACCCCATCCGTAAGTTAACTTTTTTCATAGGCAGCTCATTTGTAGCTCTTATGATGATACGATCGTTTGGGAATTTTTAAAGATTCTTTGAATTTATGAAGAGCGTTTTTATAAATACATTATACATTAATATCGGGACAAAATAGACATGTCGCGAGTAGCATCTGGTATTTCTAGATTTCGGCATCGCTAGGAGTACCACCACATTGGAGCTGCAATAGAAGCTAAGAAAGCGTCGATGTGTCGTTGGTAGACTGCTAAGAGTAGCTCTGTTCGCCGCTTCAACGTGAACGTTTCCAGTTTCCACAAAATGAAACATTGTATGTGTTTTGATGCTTCGTTCTCTCGCCAACCGTAACTGACCGTTAGTTGTTTAAATCGCGATGACTTGTTTATATCTCGTGCGCGGTCCGGTACGAAGATGCGTATGGTGGGAGTAACGAAGGCGCGCGTTGCATGGAAGAGAGTTTCTGGGAGAAGCAGGCGTTTGAGGCCCCCACCCCCATCCGTGTCCGCGCCAGCTATATGGCATCACTGCCTCCCGTTGATTGGTCCGAAGCGATCTGGCACGATTGACAAAAGACGATCGGCAGAGGTTTCGTGGTCGACGGCGACGGTCGACGCCGACCGCGAGGAACGCAGTCCAACTGAGTCCAACGCAGTCTTCAGCAGTGTTCAGCAGTCTCGTGGTCGTGGTCATACGTATTCGTTCCTTGTTGTTCACCAATTTCTTCGCTTGCAGTAAGTACTCTACAAATCTTCGTGCCAAATGAATTTATTAATTGTTTACTCGATAAATATCCAAAATACTATCCCTACTACCCAATGAGGGTCAAAAAGCTCGAGAGTTCTTTATTTTTCATTATTTTTTTGTGGGACTTTCTCCAACATATTTGTGGCATTTTTCTTATGAGAATGATACCAAATATTATATAATTCCGGTGATACTTACTTGTGCACTGAACGATGAAAGTCTCGAGCCAAAGGAAGGACAACGTATAGGAAAGACTTTGAACTGTGCCGGCGCGCACGTAACGACTCTCCGTGTTTCTTCCTTGCGCCCGAAACTTTCATCGTTCATTACACAAGTAAGTATTATCGGAATTATATTATACTTGGTATCATTTGCATTAGAAAAATGCCACGAATATGTTGGTGAAAGTCAGATTGTTATTGGATTTTAGTAATGGTCTCCTGGTGTCGCATTCACACGGATGTACCCGACCAGTATTATGATTACATACCAATGATTACACTCCTTCTGGGACAATGATAGGCCAGGTATTTTGGACATTTGTCAAGTGAATACTGTACTGCGTGATAATATTTTCATGATTTTGTATTTGTTCACAACAGAGACTTTTAGCCAATGGTGAGATATCGTGGCGATTTTAGCCTCAGTAAAGTAAAATTCTCGATAAAATGGGGTACCTTCAACACCCCGTAAAATATAGATACTTTCCCGTCAATTATTCACTACTGTTCAAAAGTATCCGGACACTCACAAAATGTGTAATAGCTAAGCATAGCATTTCGTTGTAATGGCAACGAAGTGTGTAATAGCAACTGTTCATTAGAGTGGAATGTAATTTTATTGTCGAGCAAAATTAGACCGAAATGATTCTAATATAGGGATCTTTGTTTGGTCATTTATTTATTCACACACTTTATAGAAATATTTAAATACACTCGGTTGACACTTTCGATAAAGAAAAAAGTTCCGAAATCATGAAAAAAATACTCTACTAGACGTAAAGCAATCGTGATTGTAATACAAATTAATATGCTTTGCCTCAGGAATATATTATCCGTCGCGAATCGTCTTTTTGTGCGTGGTATCTAATGCATCCGAGCAATTCAAAATAACTTTCAAATACGGAAAAATTATCTTCATGATGAAAAGCGACTCTATTAATTATGCACCAGATTACGAAAGACTTGTATCTTCTCGTAAGTTGCAGATTAAATTATCGAAATGCTTAATTTATAAAGAAAACGTTTTGGCCGCGCATGCGCGCGAAATCTTGCAGAATGTCTCAGCACTGTGCACGAGACAGCACGGCACGACTGGCACGATTATCATAAGTGCCTCATCTCTAGCGACGACAGAGAAGTAGGATTTAAATATCTAAATATCACAAAACGTCAACCTTACAGAGGTCAAGAGGTGATTTGTTGTCGGAACACCTCCATAATACACCGTAGGCGCACCCATGGACAGGCACGTTTCACTTGATGTTCTCAAAGAATTAACAAGACGACACAGTTTGAAAGACAATATAAAGCGGGAGGATTTAATGTTTTATTTTTGGAATGATGAATACACAAGGTAGACAAACAGTGTATATTATTGAGTAAACCATTAATTCACAGATTTTTGTTACAGCATTACAAATATATAATATTAAATCATTTTTCTTGTAAATAGGGAATTTGTGTCGAACTGGATGAAAGGCTGTCAAAATACAAAAGAATCGAAGTCTATCACAAAAGCTCAAGTATGGAAAAACACAGGAAATAAACAATTTCAAGCCAAAAACTATTCAGAGAGTATACAGTCTTATACAGAATGTGCTATGTATGCTCCAGAACACAGTCCTGAATTTTCCGTGGCTATTGCAAACAGATCTGCATCTTTATTTTTTTTAAATAGATACAATGTAAGTAAACATGTAAACTATGCGGTAAATACATATTTCTTTCTATAGATATGTATTTAATGCTTTCCATTGTATTAACGTATTTTTATGTGTAACGCATACCTGTTAACAACGACAAGGATTGTATAAAAGATATTGATTTAGCAATTGAGTTAAATTGTCCTAAGAGATTACATTACAAATTACATATGCGTAAGGTGGAATGTTACTTGAAATTAGGTAATCCAGATTTAGCAAAAGAAATGATCGCCAAAATACGTGAATCGATGGATGATCCCAACTATATTGTACCTTCTATAAAAGGTAAACATAGCACATATGCGTTGATAAGTATTGATATGACATTTCTAAGCTCGAAAGAATGATTTTAATATAGAGATTAAGTTCTAAATGAGTTATGCTTCTAATACATCCACATTTAAATATCAACTTTCAGACGATATTGAAAAACGAATTTCTGGAATAACATTTAATGGACCATGTACACCAGACGAGTCGAAAAATATCGATGATCCGTCAGACTTTAGGTCTATGCTAATGTTCGATGAAAATCCTAATTTTCCACATGCATCGTCGAGCATCGATCGAAAGTTCAACGAAGAACTGGGGAGACATGTAGTAGCAAATAGATTTATAAGAAAGGGCGAAGTCCTGTTTTTAGAAAAACCAGTAAGCTTTGTACTCCGGAATGATTGCAAAGTGAGTCGTATTTGTCAACACTGTAATCGTCTCTGCACAGACATTCCTGTACCGTAAGTAATATACAAGTAAAGTATAGTTATAAACAAAATACTTTATGAAAACTATTGTAAAAATCATGAATTATGTTGATTTAGGTGCTCAAAGTGCTTGAATACTTTTTATTGCGACACAAATTGTTTGAAAGAAGCATGGTCTTCGTACCATTGTTGGGAATGTCAAATGGGTCTGTTGAAAGAATGTTGGACTGGACAACTTGCCGTGAAACTTTTACTAGTATGTACAACAACAACGGATACAATCAAATTTAATGAAATGCAAAATTTGATAACTAATTTTGATAAAGTACCCCTAGAAGATTTGATAATGCACTGTCTTGTAAGTAACACAACAGTATTGTGAAAACAAGATTTTTTGTATAACTTATACAATTAAATGTTAAATCTTACAGACATCTGTCATACTTACCACGTATTTAATGGAACACACCGATTTCTTTCAAAGAAACGACCTTAATGATTTTGCAAGGAAATTTGTTGATAACAGTTTCAATTCCAACTTCCATGCTATAACAGATGATAATAAACATCTTTACGTAAGCTCTTTACTTCTACGATATATCCTACAAATTATTTCCAATTGTAGTTCAATGCATATGACCAGTCTACAATCGAGCGAAAATCATTTGTCTATCGGTCTCATAATTAACACAGACCTTGTAGCTATAGGAATTTACCCGTCTGCAAGTATGATGAATAATTCTTGTGATCCCAACATAGTTATCAAGTAATTATTTCTTTTTTTTTTTGAGACACTTGAATTACATTAGTTAATAATACGTTATTTTTATTATTATATTTTAGTTTTATGGATCAATACCAGATCGTTAAAGCATCGAGGGATATTGCCGCGAATGAAGAAATTTCGATGAGTTATGGTACATTAAGAGTTTTCAACGTGTTAAACATGGATATGTGCGTTTTCGTTTCATCGCTTACTTAGTATTGTTATCCATAGGTCCCGATTACAGGCATACATCAACAGAAGAAAGACAGGAACTACTGTCAAGATCGAATTATTTTATCTGTAATTGTAAACGTTGCACTCAGCCAAATCTGAAGTATTTCGTGGTATGTAAATATACACAGTTCATTCTTTTTCAAATAATTTAACAGTTAAATTACAATCATTTTATCACTGCAGGAAAGGTTCACTGCCATGAACTGTTCGAAATGTAACGGTGCAGTGTGCAACATCAAGAATTCTTTATTTTGTTTAGACTGCTCCGACAAGCCCAAACATTTCCAACAAGATAAAATAAAGCAAGCTGGAAAACTCTTTAACGAAGCTAAGAGTTACATTTTTCAAGAAAATGCTGAAGCAGCTCTTAAGAAATTAGAAAAATGTTTAAATATTAGGAGAAGAATGTTATATAAATCTAATGAAGATATTGTCTCTACATTACATATCATATCAAAATTATATATGTTAAAGGGTATTGTATAAATCAATTATTTGTATGAAATGTTTATTAACTTTATTATAAATTAAATGGGATTATTTTTGCAGGTAAATTGGCAGATGCTAAAAAATGCAGAGAAAGTATAATTGCTGCAGTTATTGAAAGATTTGGACCTTCTAGTATCGAGCTCATGAATATGCTGTATAAACTCGCAAATGTATGCCTTCCCTACATTGAAAAGACGTCGGATACTACTACAAGCTCGTACAAGTAAGTTCGTTATACAGGGTGTTTACCTACAGGTGGGAGAAAATTTAAGGGGTGGTTCTCGACGATAATATAAGACAAAAATAAAAATATATATGAGAATATGTATACAGTGTCCCACTGTATCGAGAACGGCAGAATATCTCGGAAGACAGTATCGTTATCAAAAAAGTGTTCCTACAAAAGTTGTTTGGTATTACGGGCTACGTTACGTGGTATTAATTGTTTTGTTGTGGGTGGAGTGGTGGAGGACATTTCAAGGTCACCTTGATTTTTTTAAATGGAATACTATATTTTTTTCTTTAGAAAATAATAGCGGGTAGTGAGACGAATCCAAAGATGTGCTACATGATATTATTCTGATTTTGATGAAGATGAAAAAAGCTTGTGTTTACATCCTGGATCGGTCGTCGGCCAACAGCCAGCAGCCGCTGCGGAACACTTTTTTGATAACGACAACTGTCTTCCGAGATATTCTGCCGTTCTCGATACAGTGGGACACCCTGTATAAGAATATACATATATATAAGAAAACAATTTAAAAGTGAAATGGCATTGACCCCTTCTACTCGATAATTCCATAGGGCGGATATTAGAAATGTCCTTGTGGATTTTAACGAGTAGGTAGGTTCAATGTCGTCCACCGATTTTTTTAAACATTTTCACCTCGCTGGGGCCCCAAATGAGAATCAAGGTATGCATGCGTTTGTCACTTGATACGAGACTGTCGCGCGCCTGTCTGACGTACGCAACGTATACTTCTGTTAGAAGTGTTGCAGCATTTTAGGCGGATTTTTAATTGTTAATAACTAAATAACGAAGCCGAAATCGCAATTTTTTTATTCTTCATTTTCGTCTTATATTATCGTCGAGAACCACCCCTTAAATTTTCTCCCACCTGTAGGTAAACACACTGTATTTCGTGCATGGAAAGTTTAAAATTTATGATAAATGATATATAGAAATTTTTCATATTATAGAGATCTATTGACAACAACATACGAATATTTGGAACAAATAGAGGAGTTGATAGATCATAATTATGGATCATGGAGTGATGTCTACAAAGTGTACACACATCAAAAACACTTGGTACACATGCAACTTTCCTTCCATCAGTTAAGGCCTCATTAAGTATTACAAATTAATTCGAGGGCCGCAGTCCATATATTTTTGTTTCAATACGAAATCACTGCATTTCAATTCATTCCAGTTGTACAGGTTTTGCAATCCAAATTCACCATTCTGCAAATTTAATTCATTGTAGCCATTTTCTTGGCATTTTCATTAATCAATTTTTAAACGGGAAAGTGCATATTAGGGTGGACCTTAGTTACTCTTGGTGAAAAAATTTTTTCGGAATTTTAATGGTGCGACCCCGTCAATTTGTGCCATTTAGTGAAAAAATAAACCCTGTAAAAAATCAACTCGATCGGGCAATGAGAAGACGTGCCACAACGACTTTGTTTATGTAAAAAAATTAAATTTCACTAAAAATAGGAAAAACAGTTTTTAGCACATTATTTCATTATTAGATGTCATTTTAGACCAATATCTTTAATTGTAATAAAAAAAAGTTATTTATTAACAATTAAATTAATTTGTTTAAACGAAGATTGCAATATTTTTTTGCAATATATTTTGTTATTAATAAATACATACGTTTATAAATATTGGTGGTATTTATTATAAATGTTGACTTAATGTTTTTTTATCGACTGTAGGGTAACGCTGTTTATACTCTGATACAATTTGTAAAATGTCCTGTCTCTCGTTTTCATCTTTGGTAATACAATCGGAATACTCTTTCATTAATTTTACTGCTCGTTCAGCTACATCATTAACGATTTGTAAATTCCCTACAATTCTTGTCGCCGCTTTATAATTATTATCCGCTTCCCACAATGCTGGGTCCTTAGACATAAAATCTATATTTATATCAAATCTAGAAAAGAATTTCAATGTTTGTGTAGAAACAAAATTGTCCATAGTAATATCTATATATAGTTTAATATCTTTTCTAGGAATGACCAATTTTTTACAATTTTGTTCTTCTTCTTTGTTGAGTGCTTCAACCATCTTTTTTTTAATTTCTACAGAAATGTGTGGATCAAAAAATGACAATCCCACATTTTCTGGTGACAAGTACCATAAGTGATTGCTCAGTTTTTGCAACGTAGCATTACTTATGGTTTCGTCAATCTCTTTATATTTCCATAGATCACTTAATAGTTCTAAATCTAACCGGGGTGCTATCGCAGGTACAGTGGTACGTACCCAAGCGAGTATGTATATATTAATTAAAAAAATACAAATACTTTGTATCCATAACTTTTTCTCACTACTTAAATGAAATTCATTCCTAAAAATATAAATTTTTATGCAATATATAGCCTTAGCCATCCACCTCGCATGGTGGAATGCGCCAGGCATCCTAAATCTAACACCTTTAGGTGGAGTTCCGCCTACAAAAATTATCATAAGTTCTATCAGTGCCTTGTAATCATCCCTCGGTTGAATTTGTTGCAAATTGTGTATTGCCGCTTCAATCTTTTTATCAATCTCTATTACATTTTGACGTACAAATTCATCTTCTACGCCGGGCTTAAAATTGTCTTTATTTATTGAACTCCAAGAATTTTTAAATTTCTTAAAAAGAGGAACATCTGGACCCGTCGACTTTTCATTTTTGTATCAAATGCAGCACGTAAAATTAATTCATAAATATGGTGACGGCATGGCAAATACAATAATTCTTTTTCTAATTTTTGTTCCAATAGAACGCAGGCTCCTTGTATTCTGCCGGTGTTGGTTGCGGTCGTATCAAAACAAAGGGCTTCTACTTGCTGTGATAAATTCCATTCTTCTGTCTTAGAGAAGATTGCCGACGCTTGATTGGCCCCACTACCCGATGGTATAACTGGAATTCCCAATAATTTTTTAATTTCCCCGCAACTTATAACTATCGGTAATCGTTCTACATTTTTGTGGCTTATATCTGGTATAAGTGTAGCATCCCAATGAATAGTTATGCCCCTAAGATTAATTTGTCCGAACATTTCTTGCAACTGTGCTGCATGCTCAGACCGATAATTATGTCGATATCTTCGAATAGATGTTCTATTTATTATTAATTCATTTAGGTCATGACCTAAACATTCTGCTGTTGCCATAACAATTCGAATTGCATCACGGTCGCTTATTCTACACGAATCTAAAACAGCTACTAATTTTGGAGTAATAACCTTCTGCTTTCCTCGTCTTTTCTTGGGGTTACTCGGCCCAGGTATATTGTAGTCCTCTGCCTCGGTGTCATCACTGTCAGGTACCTGAGGCTCGTCCGAAAGAATTTCTATGGTTCTTGCTAACGGGACTTCTGTCTCTTCATCACTGGATGTGGACGTTGATTCTAATTGTACTGAATCTATAACGTAAAAATAAATTTGCTATAATTGGAAAATATAAATGTGAAAGCATTAGAAATAACTTCAAAACATTACCATTGATCGATGATTCCTGAGCCCGTTGCCACCGCATCTCTTGTTGTTCCTTCCGCTCTGCTTGTCTTTCTTCTTTCTCTACTAATTTACGATCAATAGATGCCATCGAACCGATTCGTCTCTTTTCCCTCTGCTGCAGGAGGAATATCTTATCTTCCTCTACAGAAATCATTTCTAAGGCATTCGCATGTGCGATATCGAATAAATCCTCTAATGAATCTATAAATTCTTGTTCTCGCTTTCTCTGTAGATCATTTTGGCGATTCGCGGTTTTATTAAGCGTTCGCCATTTGTTGTATAGTTTTTCCACTTTATTAATACTATCCGATGTTTTTTTTATTGGAATTCTCGCCTTTTCCCAGAAAATTTCTACTTCTTTCATCACTAAAGCCGCACTTTCACGTAGATTTAAGTTCACTTTTCGCATATTATAGAACAATACACGTAAAAGTTGTCCGTTGCTTGGTAATTTAGCCCCAACAATTTGTGACTCAAAGTGATTTAATAGGAATAACTGATCACTGCTCCTTGTTTCCATCTTACTCAACTCTCTGTAGTATTTCCAATGCGAGTGCTACGAAGATTCGGCCTAGACTGCAGTGAGAAGTGAGTTCTCTTGTCGATGGACGTACGAAATGAGTTTAGGTATAACCATAAAAGAGGGGAGGCTTCTAAAGGGCCTAACGGAAAGTTTCTGAGGGTCAGTGGAATAGGTAAAAGGTTCTCAGGTAGCTGCAGCAAGCAAAACCTTGCTGACAGGTAACAGTGGTTTTCATTTCATATTGTAGTACTCTTGTACTCTTATACGCTAAAGGTTCAAACTTTCGAATAAATTATTCAAACTTATAAGTAAATATTGTTATTAAATAACCGAGAAATGATACTTTTGGTAAATAATAATAATTTTTTCAGCGGAAATGTTACAATGGAGTTATAGATAGAATTGGAGTAAAACTAGTGAAATTTCCAAACTTCAAGTCAATTGTGGCACCCTTTCCCTTTGTCCTATCGACTTCCGCTTTTGCAGAAATTATTTTATTATCAAATGGAACAAATCTAGAGGGTCGCACATAAAAATTTCGATGGTGGAAAATAAGGTCCACCCTAGTGCATATACAGGGTGTCCCAAAACTCATGAAAATCCCGAAAGGGGGTGGTTCCTGAGACCATTCTAAGACACATTTTCCTTTGCACCAATGTCAACTGCGGCTTTGTTTAGGAGTTATTAACGAAAAACACGGACCAATCAGAGCGCGCCCTGGCCCGGCGCGCCAAGCCGCGCCGGCAAGCGAGTGCCGGTGGTACGCCGTGACATCGCAACGAACAAGAGTTTCTCGATTATGTGAATGCTCTCCGATTTCAATGAGCTTTGGATATGTTGTCAAGACCATGATTCTGAACGACATTTCTATTTAGACTTTTTGGCGATCGGCTTTAGTTTACGAGATAAGTAACTTGTAATTGTAAATCGATCGATGTACTATCTGAACTATCTCCTCTCCGATTTCGATGAGCTTTGGATACGTTGTCAAGACCATGGATCTGAACAACATTTCTCTTTAGACTTTTTGGCGATCGGCTTTAGTTTACGAGATAATGAACTCGGTGACGAACTGCACAGATGTCTTCAGGTATACGGCAGTACCGAAAGCTAAGGGACGTACGGCCAGGTCGACGAAGTGCACAGCCGGTGGTAGAAGGCCTAAAGGATGCGCGGTCAAGTCGACGATCCAGAATTTCACTTTCATTTTCGAATCGATAAATAATTCGTATGTTTATTTCACACAGATGCCTTGAAATTTTTCCACACTCACAATCACTGTTCATATTTGTCAACACATAGTTATGAACTAATAATAATTGCTTAAACTAATTAAACGATTATTTAATCTAATCACTAGACTGCGGATCTTTATGTAAAATGAAAGTTGGCTGCCGCTATTACAAGGGACAGGAGCCAGACAGATATTTGATTGTGATCATTTTAAGAAGTTGAAAATAATACATTGGTGTTTTGAAGTTATTTTAATCTCTCTAGTGTCTTAAAATGCACCTACTCATGTTTGCTACAAATGCATGAAATCCGCAGTCTAGTGATTGCATTACCTGATTGTTGTAATTTGTGCAGCAGGTCAAGGGATATGGCAATTATTATTAGTGCATAACTATGTGTTGACAAATGTGAACAGTGATTGTGAGTGTGGAAAAATTTCAAGGCATCTGTGTGAAATAATCATACGAATTATTTATCGAATCGAAAGTGAAAGTGAAATTCTGGATCGTCGACTTGACCGCGCATCCCTTAGGCCTTCTACCACCGGCTGTGCAGTTCGTCGACCTGGCCGTACGTCCCTTAGCTTTCGGTACTGTCGTATACCTGAAGACATCTGTACAGTTCGTCACCGAGTGACCCAGTGACACACATTTCGAAGCAGCAAATGGATTTACGGCTGAATAAGTGAGTTTTCAATACAATCAGTTTCTGCTTCTTCTCTCGTTCGGGTAACGTTGCCGTAAGTCGGGTAAAAAGATCCACCCATATGAATTGACAAGTAAAGTTCTTCCGCGACCGTCAAAAAGTCTAAAGGAAATGTTGTTCAGAATCATGGTCTTGACAACATATCCAAAGCTCATCCAAATCGGGTAGAAGATAGTACAATCGATCGATTTACAATTCCAAGTATTTACATTTATCGCGTAAACTAAAGCCGGCTGACAAAAACTGTAAAGGGAAATGTTGTTCAGAATCATGGTCTTGACAACATATCCAAAGCTCATCCAAATCGGGGAAGATTCACATAATCTCGAGAAACTCTTGTTCGTTGCGGCATCGCGGCGTTACACCACGCTCGTCTCCCGGAGCGCCTGGCTGAACGTGCCATCGCGCGTCTAGGTCGCGCTCTGATTGGTCCGTGTTTTTCGTTAATAACTCCTAAACAAAGCCCCGGCTGACATTGGTGCAAAGGAAAATGTTGCTTCAAATGACCTAAGGAACCTCCCATTTCCCGGAGTCGAAGGGGTTTTGGGACACCCTGTATAGTCTGGAAATTCGTTTTTCGTAATCAAAATTAAAGAGGCACACATATCGACATTTTTCAACGCAATAAATTTGTATATAATTATATTTCCGATGTTAATTCTAAATTATTCAAATATTTCAACATGGTTAATTCGTATTCCTCTTCGTCTAAATCTTCCGCATCATCAATTGATCTTCATTTACGTTTCGATCAAAGATTAGATGTTGTTCTAACCATTTATCGTAATTCGCTTTAAAGCACTTTAGTGACCGATGACAATTTTTCCATTTCTGGGATAAATTAATCCAAAAAAGACGTACTTTTCGTTTAATGGACTTTCTAGTTTCGTCACAAGTCACTTCGTTGATGTTATCAAAAATAACATCAGACACAGCAATTATTTTCCTGCTCGGATCATCTTCATTATACCATGCATTAAAAAATCCTCATTTTTAAAGTTTTGTCTACAAATATAAAAATAATTAACCTTTTCACGTCAAGACAGTATGATGGGAAGGTTAAAGTGGAACATACTTTCCGACATTGTAATTCAAAATTATTTTCAACTCTTAAACTAAATTACACACTTAAATGAATTAAAAATATGTACAATGTATATATACATATATATATTATATGTTTTTACATATGTAAATATGTCCAACTATAATTATATAACTAACTATAATACACAATTTAACACACATAAAACTTAGCAAACTCCTTCAGTACAGATGTTTCCACGTGAATATTCGATTGAAGACTAACGCGATCAAAAACAAGTATGCTCGACGAGAACCAATTATTTCTGTGAATCTGATCAATGTAATACAATGTAACAGTTTATACAAAGAAATACTAACAAACATCAGAGTCCAAGTCAACTATGCTATCCAGACGCCAAAATACCGCGTGATTTTATTTCTTAATTATCGTATAAACAACACGGCTGCAGCAGGCTGCACCTAAAATTTATATGCTCTAAATTCGAAATTGTTTGAACTTTCATATAAAACAAGTCTGATGTCTAACACTTTTATACATTTTTTTAAAAACCTTCCCAAAGTTTAAATTGCCAATAATATTGCAGCATTCGTACATGGATTAGATAATGCTGGAAACCTTATTAAATAATGAAAACACGCCTATTAAAATATATATACATAAAACATTTATTCAAACCTGCTATATATGCTCTATAATGAGTTCTTAGAATTATTAGTTTCACTTTGAATTTTAGAATTTTGTCTTTAGAACGTTACCTTCGGTTGCACAATTATCTGAAATGGATAATGTTTTGGATTCTGATGGTTTGAAGTATTGTTACTTTGTAGCCAAAAAAGTTTTATCAAAATGTTGCACTTCGAAAATTGACTTTTGGCCAGTAAAATCGCGTTCTCGGACAACTGTGCGGCGCACAGTGGGTAAAATCGACGTTCTAGCTGTTCACGCCTATTTCACCATTATTTCAATACATAAAGCCCACATTAAATAGGTCGTTGGATTCGTCTTGCCGTCAGCTATAACATTATTGAATAAAAAATATATAGTTATAAATAAATAATGAAGGTGACCACAATTTTTTATTGAAAAAAAATTTTTTTGGAAATTTTTTGTATTGTTATTTGTAAAAGACTGTGTACTGATTACTTTTCGTAGGAAACATTTTTTTGTCACATCACCGGAAATGTCTGAAAACTCGTGTGAATAATGAATAATATTTGAAAACTGGGTGTTCACGCCTATTTCACCATTATTTCAATACATAAAGACTACATTAAATATGTGGTTGGATTCGTCTTAGCGTCAGCTATAACATTATTGAGTACAAAATGTATAGTTATAAATAAATAATGGTGACCACAATTTTTTATTGCAAAAAATTTTTTTGGAAATTTTTTGTATTGATATTTCTAAAAGACTGTGCACTGATTACTTTTTGTAGGAAACATTTTTTTGTCACACCACCGGAAATGTCTGAAAACTCGTGTGAATAATGAATAATTTGGCCACGATTTCGATCGAACTCACCACTGTGCGCGTGTCACGCGACGCTTTAAACTATCACAACTTCGGGTTCCCGGATTATCCCGGATCTAAATTTTGCACGATCTTTTAGAGGAGATCTTGCCGAAAATGTTCCACTTTGTCAGACCATGGGAATCCCCGGGAATGACAACTTTATCCCTTGTCAAAGGTGAAAAACTTCGACGATTTTCCTTAGTTGATTAAATGTTTTTGTTTATAATAAATTATGAACAATGATGTTTAGTTTCTGGTGCGTTCTCAACATAGATATACATTCTTCATATAAAAAAAATTGGTCGCTTAATCTTTAGTAGGTTTTCCAGGACATCATTATGAAGAAAAGAAATTTTTTCTGTGATAAATCGTATCTGAAAAAGTTTGATCTTTGAACGTTTATTGTAACGAGAGTTTTTAATAGCTTTAATTAATATTATCGTTTTCGAATGTAATAGACATTTAAGAAACATTGTGCATTCGTTAAAAATCGATATGAGGACTTTGAGTTTTTAGCCCGTGAACAGCTAGAACGTCGATTTTACCCACTGTGCGGCGCACATGTGACGAATGGCCTTTTTAGCTGGACAAAATTCTAAAAAAAAATCGCCTATTTTTCTATATTTATCAATTGATATGTTTACAGTTGTATAAAATATGAATAATTATTAACTTTTTACAACATTTAGTTGGTTTTTGTTAATTAAACAATATATTTTAAGTGATTTATAATTAAATATAATATACAACGAAGTTAGTAATGGATCTATGTAACACACAGAATGATAACAAGTAGTAGATATTATCAAAGAATACATCATTTTCAATTATGGACAAAAAGAATGTTAATATAATTTACTAATTTACTTTTTGGAGATTCAGACATACGGGAAAGAATTATTCTTTGGTTTAGTATATACGGTTTCAATCTATAAATAATCTGCTGCATATTATTGTTTATTATTTTAATATAATAAAAAATTAAAAATATAATAACATAAAAATATAAATAAAACAACAGAAATAACACAGATCAAAATGAAAGTATTCAATAGGAGCGTTCGGTTGCTAGAAACTAATAACTTATAAACTAATAACTTATAAACAAATGTAAATTAATCTAAAAATTTGAAAAAAGGTATCACGTTTGATGTGATAACGTAACAAATAAAACACTAACAACAAACACAGTAATAATAACAATATCAATAAAAAACAACAACAACAATAAAAATAACGAAACTGAAAGATATATGAAAAACGCAAGGGAGATGTAGACTGCACGCTGATCGCTCGAAACTGAAGAAACCAATTTTCATAAGAAGAAAGTTCGGAGGAAAACCTGACGATTGTATATTCATTACATTGTATATTCCTTAAATATACAATGAACGAAACCAATCCATAAGTTTCAACGAGTAGACTAAACAAACCGCTATAAGTGACGACGGCATCGGCTGCGTTCGGGCCCTGCCCGGGCTGTGATTATCACGATCGTGAACGTAAAACGACGTAACGTCATTGTAAAAATTAGTATGCTATAGCAACGTATAGCAATTTTATTTTGGTACTACAATAAACTAGAGAATCTCTACTTTATAATAATGTAAAAATCATCGCGTGGGGCGACGTGGGGCATATACTAATTCATTGACGAAGAGGAGTAACATGGGCGTTTCTGTGGAAAAATAAGTACCGTCTTTAACACTTAATTTACAAAAATAGAGGAATGTTATCGATAATTTGGAATTACTAAAGTGAAAATACATGTTTCGAGATGCTATATCCATCATACATAGGAAATTTAAATACTCCTTCGTACATTTTAACATATTTCTAGCGCGTATGACAATGTGCCCATTCATTTATAGGTTAGGCGTCCGCCTTTTAGGTGAAGTTTACACGCTCTGTAAACATACAACAAAAGAATTTTAAGTTTTAATATTCAAGGGTTTTAATACATGGTTATTTTAGATAATATTGGCACAGTTAGTTTTTGTTTATTTGAAAGTTAATTTTGTCCAGCTAAAAAGGCCATTCGTCACACTGTGCGGCGCGGCGAACGCCCGCGCTAGTGATGAGCGCCACTGAAAGTGTCGTTGCGGTGCCATGCCGCGCCGCACAGTGGGCTGGATCGTGAAATTTAGTGACATTTTGTTATAACTCTTGAACCATAAGAGATATCGGGATGAAATTTGCACTAGAATGCATTAAAAAAATAGTCAATTTCAACTGTAAACAAATAAAATTTTTTCTAATTTGTTAAACAATAATTGTTAAATAATTTTCATTGAATTTTTGTATTAAAATAAAATTGTTTAAGTGTAATCTTCCGAACTATTTTTTACTCTTACTAAATATGTATTTTATATTTACATTTCATACATGTAATGTTTTCTGGAATACGTAAAATATAAATTCGAGAAATCTTTTAATAATCAACGCATACAAAATGCACCGAGGAGGTAAAAACGCCTTACAAGCGTGTCAAAAGATGTTTTTTATAATAATTATAAATAATTTTTTTTCAATTTAATTGTTTTAAAATCATGTCCATTCTATATGTTATGCCCTTTGTTATTTCGTATTATTTCATGTATATGTAATGTGTTTATAAAAGATAAAAATATGAACAAAAATATAACAAGTATAAAAGATAAGCCAATTAATCAAGATACAGAATAAACTTAACGGCACTCAAAACAATACACACACTAAATATAAACTATACGAAATATAAACTATAAAACGAATATTGCACTGAATTACACGAAACAACGGGAAAAAAGGTTCGAATGAGCAGTCGACTATACAACACGATGGTTCTATTCGAACTGAATGCAGTTAGTCGAAGACTTGCCTGCAGAATAACATAAACATTGGACGTCCAGAAAAGTGAAACTTCAAATGTTTGGGAGAGTTTTGTTACTACCCCGACGGCACACCGGCTCGGTTTCAGCCTGGCACCTGTGCACAAAAGGGCGCGATTTTCACCTGCCGAGGGCTCTAAGCCCAGGTCCTGCCGGCCGGGCTAGGATTCAGCCGATTTGCAAGATTGCAAGGGTGCGGGATTCGCGTTCTCATTGCGTGATAATACAAACACGGGTTTTTCAGTAGTCAAAAACGCCAGATAAAGGACAATCTAGGCAGCAATCGCCCTCAAAGGTCTTATTTATTAACTTATTATACTTTTGTCGGTAACAAGGGAGACTGCTACGCATTTGCAAAGTACTGCCACATTGATGCAACCCGCCCTGTGTCGCGCATGCGCGAGAAAAGTTGGGCCCAATCGAAGCACTGATTGGCCACATTAGTGTGATACCGTGCTGCCCTCTCAAAAACAGGCTGAATCCCAGCCCGGCCGTCAGGCTCTGGGCTCGAGCCCCCGGCAGGTTAAAATCGCGCCCTTTTGTGCACAGGGGCCAGGCTAAATCGTCCTGATTTGGTCTCAAAGCTGAGCCAAGCATTGCGTTAGCCCGTAACGTGTCGAGCTGGGCTCGGCTAGCTGGGTCCGGCGGTGGGCTCGAGCAGACTGTGCCGTCGGGGTATGTATGGCTTAGTTTTAAGAGGAGAACGCTGACACTCGAGTGAACAGGCACTTGAAGGTGTCAAAGAACAAGCATTCCTTTTAGAAGTGTTAGAGCAGGCGAATTTTCTGTACAATATATGTATTATTTTTACATTTGACGTATTTAAGTAACTGCATAGCTTCAGAATGTAATAATTTTCTTTTCTTTTTATATGATTTACAATCTCATTGTTGATATGCGTGGGTCAGATGTTAATAATAGTATGTAAAGTGTGAAGTACGTTTTGATTTGTCGCTGTTCTTGAAATTTTCCGGATTTTGTAATTTCAAAAATTTATAATAACAAATAAATAAATAAATAATTATTTGCGTGCCATGTATTCAGAGTTTGTGAACGGAGGCTGGCGTATAATACCATTTATTGTCATACCACAATATCATTTCCAGCATCTATTGCATATAGAGACGAAATTACTTGCAGTATTGTATAAAATTTTTTAATTAGTTCTATTTCAATTCCTGTGATTTGTGCATTTTCTGGATTGGAAAAGAATCGCCTTGCGGTATTGCCATCATGCCACTGAATCACATCCGTACTTAACGAAGTCAATTGTCGAAATCAAGCTAATTTTTTATTTAAACACATTATTTTTAAAATTAACCTTAACAATTTGTAGGTATAGGTGTATTTGTAATCTAAAGAGTTTCTTAGAAACATGTCTTAATATCCCGCAGTGGCTACCAAACGCATGCGAAATAACGTGACATTACTAACTTTAAACGTTAATAACTCAGAGAGGTGGATGAAGGTGGACAAGATTTTTACACATTATGTAAAGGAAAGTGTCCTGAACACATTGTGATTTGTCCGAACGCGGGTTCTAACGGGTATAAAAAGATATTGCTTGTTAATTGTAAAATTTTTGACATTTTTCTGACCTACATTGAACATTAAATTTTTAATACATTGCATATAATAATTGTAACTGCAATTATAGTTTCTTAACAGAAAATAATGCTCTTTACTATAGAAAAAAAACGGGGCTGAAATCTTGAACAGGATCGTGAAGATGTCGCGAAAAAGAAAGGACATTCTTCGGGTGTCAAACGTAGATTCTACAACGTTCAACTTTAAAAGCTTGGTACAACTACACTTTTCATTTAATTTTATTAATTCTTCCATTTTTGAGGTCAGTGGACATTCGAAAGACAATGCCAACTGATTATACATCGATATGTGAAAGTTCATTTCCTGGCAAAATGTCACTAAAATCTTCGATCCAGCCCACTGTGCGCCGCGCCGGTCCGTCAGTAGTGTACGGAAAAGACCACCACCGCGGTGCCTTTTTGACCGCGCGGTCCGTTGCAGGTAGCCGCCGTGCCGGTATATGTAGTCTGCAAAGACCTTAATACGGCAAGGAAAGGTCAGAAAGACAGGTATAGACGCTTCCGAGGATTTATATTGTCTTCAATATCGCCGGTCGTTTTACCTTGCCATAGTCCGGCCACTCTAAGCGACCGTGATTATCCTTACGGGCTAACGGGCACCGTCCCGTCGGTTCTTCCACGCCATAAATAATCCTCCGGCAACCCTCCCTCTTCCAAGTTTTCCCCGAAATTCTATACAATTGTACTTGCAGCTTGCAGCTATTCCTTCTGCCGCGTTAACGGTAACGTTAGCGTTTCCGCTTTATAATATTTGTCATTCCTGTACTATCCTGCAATTTCTATCATCAATTTAACCCATAGCGCTCCAGTGGTGACTCGAAATCATCACTAAAAATTGCTGTACCATTATTCAAAATATTGTTTACATTGTTAAACATGTTGGTAGCTCATCAATTACTAAACCTTTAATTATTGTATGACGTATGAGGTATTACACTCCGGGACGAAAAGATAGCACACTGTGAAATTAATGTAATTTCTGTTTATGAAACATTAGAAATTCCATTTTTTTATACAAAATGCTCTACTTTAAATCGTTAATATTTTGGAATTGTCTGCCATTTTGGTTCACAGCTTTGGCAAGATGTCCTCAACCATTTTCAATAATGTCGAGGTTGGAGATCTTGCTGACGACTCCAAAACACGAATAATTTTTTAAGAAAAGACCATTTTTATTGACCGCTTTCGCCGCGCCGCGTGTACTGCGACATTATCTTGTTGTAAAATGTGTTTATTTGCAGCAATTCTTACAACATAAGCGTTTACTTGTTCATTTATCATTTCAATATCAGTCAATATCAAGTTCATTTATCATTTCAATATCAATCAGTTCACTATTCATTCGTACTTTCATAAATTTAATTTCTGTTTTACTCCAATACACACACCCAATATCGGCCCAAATTATCACACAGCCATTTGGCGACGACTTAGAAATTGCTGTTCTTCATTCAAATTATGATAGTAATAGCCTACGTCGCGTCGTCTGGACCATCCAAATTAAATCTTTTTTAGTCAGTAAATATGACTCTTGGCCGTTTTGTCCTCATATTTATATGGTTTTCGGCAAATTGTAAGCGAAACGCTTTACGCTCCTTCTTTAACCAAGGTTTCTTCTGCAATTCTCTTCGCGCCAAGTGCTTGCAGTTTTGTAAAACACAACGTGCATTCTTTCCGTTAGTGTTTACGCCAACACTTTCAGCGATTTGTCTCGCAGTCATCCTCGAATTAGACGCCCAGAACTCTCCTTTTTCCCGTAATTTTCAGGATTTTTTAACAAACTCATAATAACTTTCCGGCATCTATTTACAATTTTTGATATTTCTGTAATTCAATCTTGTGCTTCCTTTAATTTCAATATCGTATGTACTTCACATACAATTAGTTTTTTTCCACGACCCATTCTTAACACTTTAGTATGTTGTTTTATTAAATAAGCACGAAAGAGAGAGAAGCTAGTACCCACTTTAACAATTACGTTTTGTAATAAATGTTTACTCTTCAGTAACATCTGCACAACTGACAAATGTAAAGCTGTTATTTGTGCTATCATTTTGTCCCGCTTGTGTGCCCCAATATTTACGTTTTCATTTCGAAAATTCTATTCAAGTAAATATTGTGGATGATATTCAGTACCTATTAAAATATTCATTTTCTTCAGTTTAACGTACCAAATGAGGAAAAATAGACGATGTGCTATCTTTTTGTCCCGGTGTGTATATCAATTTCATATCCATCAAAAATAAAAAGAATCGTATAGAACGAAATATTATTCTACCTAAAACGAGATGTTTCATTTTCGGGTTAAAACAGCTCCGACGTTAAAACAGCTGCAAAAAAGGGTTTATTATTTTATTATCTTTTAAACTATCTTTTAAATTTTCAATATAGGCCCACATAAAAAAGTTGTGAAATGCAACTTTTAGTATTTTCTCTACAATTCCGGCCAATCACAATTTCTGGAAAAATATCTTTTCACATCACGCAGCAAACTAATTTCTCATTCAAAACATTCATGTTTCAGAAGTATAAAATATTACTTTATGGAGTTAAAACTGATGGGAAATTAAAAGGGGCTTATGAAAGAATGAGAAACGAGAAAATAAACAAAATGTTACACGGAAAAAGGTTCCTGTTTAATAAAACTGCTGGAAGAAAGTTTTCGATTCCCGATTTAGTGTCCAACACCAAATATGTTCAACAATTACTGTTGGATCATTCTTATAGAGTTTTTTTCGCTGATTTCTTGGGAGGCTAGAACAATTAGTTTACTACAGAGTATGAAACATTTAAAAAAAAAATAGCAATTGATCGGAATTGTAGAAAAAATACTAAAAGTTATGTGGGCCTATATTGAAAATTTACAATAAAAAGTACATTCTGTAGGTCTGCATCAATTATATGCATTGTGGAAGTTTCATCGAAATCGAAAGGTTGATGCGGGAAAAGACGACAAGGCCTTGAAACATGTGAAAATTCTTAGATATATGTATATGCCGAAAATCGTGAAAATCTGCAATTTTTACCATCTTTAAACGTTTGTTGTAGCTCATTGCAACGTCGCGTCCACCGATTTTGACGAAATTTTCAGAATATGTTTAATTTACAGTAATTTACACAGATCGACAAAATGTATTTTTTAATTTTTCAATATGGGCCCACATAAAAACTTTGTAAAATGCAACTTTTAGTATTTTCTCTACAATTCCGAACAATTGCAATTTTTGAAGAAATTCCTTTTTACATCCTGCAGTGAACTAATTGCTCTAGCATCCCAAGAAAGTTTAAATCGTATAGTTCAATATTAAAAATGTTATGTCTGTTCTTAAACGTTAGAGGAATGAATCGACAAAGCTCCGGCATTATGCGACTTGTACTTATTTTTGAATTATTTAATTTTATCGTTCTTTTTCAGTTGCCAAAATTACTGTCACTGTAGGAAAAATCCCGAAACCGAAACGTTGACAGAACAGCGAAGATTGTAATGGAAAATGAATTACGTGGCGAGTAGCCTAATGCTGTGCACAGTTGGGGATCTGAATCCTTGCGGCCAAAGTGCGCATAGTGGGGGTAGCTACCCTTGAGGGTATATAATAAGGCCCGTCAGGGTTGAGTGCGTCATTTGCGGTACGAAATTTGTGGAACGTTGATCTCTGTGCGGCTCTGTTGATTTTCAGTTTATAGATAGTTTAAGAAATAGAACTCGAAGTTGTGACAATTATCCCGTTGTTGTATTGTGTTGTCTTCGGATTTTTACGGAACGTGTGCGACCAACACGTAAGTGTTTCTTTAAATACTATTATTAGACTGCGGATTTTATACATTTATGATAAAAATGGGTCGGTCTATTTCTGACAGTAAAAAAATTTGAAGGATTTAAATTTACTACTATACATATTAGTTTTAACCTATTAAATATATTCAACAAGATATTAAATATTTATCTCACACCAGATCTTGTTGCAATTCAGGTAGAAAGCTTTTACTTTGCATAGAGATCCGCAGTCTAACTATTATAAATGGACTGCTAAATTTGTTCGTTAGTTTTCACGTTGGTAATCATGGTATTTTTATATTTTCCTTTCCAACAATAACCCAGTCAGCCAGGCCGTCTCGAGCAGAAATCGAGCACAGCCTGGCGAGCAGATGACGGGCATTATGCTGTCAGAACTACGGACGAAGCTGCTCGGGCTGAACGAAGGCAGAAGTCAGGAGTCTTCGTTCTGGCCGAGCAGCTTCTGCCGAGCAGATGCCCGTCCAAAATCGAGCATTTTGCTTACTGACAAGTGGACTCATTTTTACGGGATTAGTTCTATGCTCTTGTAGCATTTGCAATCATTTAACATTCAGTTACTCGCACTCCACTTTCTACATAATTTCTATATTAAACAAAACAACTGCTTCAATGCGCAAAATGAATATTTGTCAGTGTAGTAGTCGACGCACCTTTGTTCACGCTTGTAACACTAAATTTAAAGTTTTGAGGCTGAAAGTATTGTACGCGAGTAATTAAAAGTTAAATATTCGATATACTATGTTTATTATAACAAAATCTAGCGTGATTTCTAAGTGAAATGATTTCCGGCTAACCTCAAAAATTAGTATTTTCGTAAATTCTGGATGATCGTTATACTTACTGATTATGTTTACCTGTTTACCTGCGACTATCACACCTCTATGAAAACATGCTCGCGAGGTTCAACGTATTCGAGAGTTACATGGCAAAGAAACAAACAGTGATACTGCCTTCTTAGGCGTTGTTCTTATTAAAATAACTTCTTTTTATTTTATACTCAAATTCATAAGATTGCTATTTAATAAAGTAAACTATTCATTAGTGATTTGAAGAGTAGGATTTGCTTCAGTTGATTATATGTATTAAACGGAACGGCATTCTAATGTTTATTCTTTTTCTACAGGGGACAATTGACAGAGGCAGAATTAAAGGGTCAGATATCTCTGGAGAGTCTTGCCATTGCGGAGTTGTATCTGAAATCTAAACAAACGATCGAAACCGCCTAAAATTTTAAACAACACGACGGTTGATCGTCGCCCACCATCTTGGAAGCATCCTGATTGGAAAAGAACTTCTGTGACGAATTTGAACACATTAACTATGTCAGGTATCTATCGCCATCTAATCTAATTAATGAAACTATATATAGAGATGAATGTTCGAATTAAGTTGGGTCGCTGAAAGTTGAATTTGAATTTAGATGTAAATATACTGACTAAAAGTTGAATTTGAATTGAGATTTAAAAGAAATATATGACTTAAAGGTCGGCCTGCGTATCATGTTTTTAGGGAGCCACATGTGTTCGGGAGGCATGGACGCAGAATTGAAGGAGCTAGCTGTTGCGCTTTGCGAAATAGACGCAATAAAATTCGGAGATTACACAACCAAAGTTGGTTTGAAAACTCCAATCTACTTCGATTTAAGAGTGATAATCTCTCATCCGAAAGTTATGGTAATTGATTTCGAAAATTCTATACTGATCGAACTTTGTGTAATTTTGTGTAATTCTAATATTCTTCGTATTCTTTGATAACATTAAGGCTCGACTAGCTAAGGCATTGTGGACGTTCTCCGACGACTGCGAAAACATATCGCAGATCTGCGGAGTACCGTACACAGCTCTACCATTGGCCACATTGATCTGTATAGATTCCAATATCCCCATGGTAATCAGAAGAAAAGAGGCGAAAGCCTACGGCACAATGAAACTGATAGAAGGATCCTTTGATGAGGGAGAAAATTGCATCATAATAGAAGATGTTGTCACAAGCGGTAGCAGTATTATAGATACTGCAGAAGCTCTACGGAAAGATGGATTGAAGGTGACGGATGCTTTTGTAGTGATCGACAGAGAACAGGGTGGCAAGAAAAACATCGAAGCTCATGGTATAAAAATGAGGAGTTTATACTCGATCAGTAGTATCCTCGCTTACCTCCTGGAATGTAAGAAGATCACGCCGAAGGTTGTGAAGAAAGTAAAAGACTACTGGTTGGAGTTCCGAGCTCCTGTTATTCCTGCTCAGGGTAAATATTTTGCAGAATATTTTCTGTTTCAGAGTGCATTAACACTAGATCTACCAATATTAAAATTATAAATATAATTTTCTGAGAAATTGTTTTAGTACAGTTCTTTATTGAAGTACATATTTAAACAAAATTGGTATGAAACCTAAATAAATGCAATTTATATTTGAAGTTCAAGAATCAAGACTGAAAATACCGTTCCACTCGCGCGCGACCAAGACTAAAAACGAGATGGCAACGATCCTGTTCAACCTAATGGAAGCGAAGGAATCAAATTTATGCTTGGCAGCGGATTTGACGAAAGCAGAGTCTATTTTGGAAATTACTGATTTAGTGGGACCACACATTGTCGTCCTTAAAACACACGTGGACATCGTAGAAGACTTCAGCCACAATTTCACAAATAAATTAAAAAATCTGGCTAGCAAGCATAATTTTCTGTTAATGGAGGACCGGAAGTTCGCGGATATTGGTAACACGGTGTCCTTGCAGTATCGGGACGGCATTTACAAGATCGCGGAGTGGGCAGACATGGTTACTGTGCACGCGGTGGCAGGCAAAACTATTGTATACGGGTTGACTAAAGCCTTGGAAAATGTGAAGGAACCGCGTGGTATCTTCATAGTAACGCAGATGTCTTCGGAAGGAGCGTTAACGAACAACGAATACGTAGCGAACGCGTTAACGATCGCGCATAGTTCAAACTTGGTCACTGGCATCGTTTGCCAGTCCAATAATATATGTCTTAATCCAGCCTGGATTCAACTGACGCCTGGAGTGAAGCTTGCCCCAAGCTCGGACGACTTGGGACAACAATACAACACTCCAGAATCGGTTGTGAATTCTGGAGCAGACTTGGCTGTCGTTGGCAGAGGTATCACCGAGGCCGAGGACAAGTTGGCCGCCGCGTTGGAATACAAGCAGGCACTTTGGGCCGCTTACAAAAAGCGGTTAGATTAAAAATTATTTGGTGTCCCTGGACACCAGCAAAGCTTCGGAGCAGAAACATCGTCACGAAGACGAATCCGTTTATTGGATTCCGGTGGCCAGGAGCAAACTATCCAGGACTAGCTGCCTTCTGAGCATGATGTCGGACTCTCAACTAATGGTGATTCGTCTCCGTGCGTCAGCCCCATCAGGGGCGACAGTGAGAACAAAAACGTGCACATTCCATGGGGAGCAACCTTCAGAAAAAATCGTGCGCTGTCCAGGAACCTCTTCAGGAACGACGAGAGAACATCGTCATCGATTCTGGGTACTCGGATAGATCCGATGAATCTCCAGCCAGCTGCACGACCTCAGATAGCTCACTGTAGAAAAAATTTCGATACCAAAACGTTGGCAGAAGAGCAGAGATTGTAATGAAAAATGAATTACGCGGCGAGTAGCCTAATGCTGTGCACAGTCAGGGATCTGAATCCTTGCGGCCAGAGTGCGCGTAGTGGGGGTAGCTACCCATGAGGGTGTATAATGAGGCCCATCAGGGTTGATTGGTTCATTTGCGGCACGAAATTTGTGGAACGTTCATCAGTCGACTAGTTATCCATACCTGGCAAAGTTGCGGCTCTGTTGATTTTCCAACGGCAACATGACGGAGGCGATCTGACGACTCTATTTGTAAACACGCGTTTAGTTTAGTATGGTGCCGTTCATAGTTTAACAAATAGAACTCGAAGTTGTGACAATTATCCCGTTTGTTGCATTGTGTTGACTTGGAATTGTTACGAAAATGTCTGTGCCGGTGATGTGGTTTAGAAACAACATGCTGACCTGCGACCAACATGTAAGTGTTTGTTTAAATACTATATTATTACACTGTGGATTTTATGTATTGATAATAAAAATGGGTAGGTCTAATTTCTCAGCGTAAAATAATTTGAATTATTTAAACGTACTACTATAGTAGTTTTAACCTATTAAACATATTCAACAAGAAATTAAATATTTACAATTTCACCCCAGCTTGTTGCAATTCAGGTAGAATGTTCCTATTTTGCATAAAGATCTGCAGTCTAAGTATTGTAAATGGACTTCTACGTTTGTTTGTTAATTTTCACCTTGATAATCATGGTATTTTTATTTTTTCCTTTCTAACAATAAATTAACTCATGTTTACGGGATTAGTCTTTTGCTATTGTAGCATTCGAAATCATTTAACATTCAGTTACTCGCACTCCACTTTCTACATAATTTCTATATTAAATAAAATAACTGCTTCAATGCGCAAAATGAATATTTGTCAGTGTAGTAGTCGATAATCTCTCATCCGAAAGTTATGGTAATTGATTTCGACAATTCTATACTGATCGAACATGTTTTTGTGTAATTCTAATATTCTTTGTATTCTTTGATATTATTAAGGCTCGACTATAGCTAAGGCACTGTGGACGTTCTCCGAGGACTGCGCATACATATCGCAGATCTGCGCAGTGTCGCCAGAAAGTGACCGAACCGTCACTCGAGAGGGGAATACAAGGTACCCTCTCTCTGATGACCAGAGTAATATGTGACACGTTGCGCGTGCGCGACGGGGATTTATTGAGGCGAATGGGAGATACGTTGCGCGTGCGCGATGGGGATGCAACAATGACATGACATTTAGCAAGTTTTAGGTTATTGCAGCGTATCGTAGTTATGAAATGAATCATACGAATCGTTCTGCAGATTATGAACTTTCTTTATTAAAGTCTGTCCCAATTAAGAACATACTTCCTTCGCGCAGCTCGACTGATCGCAGCGCCTTGCTGCGGGCCTCCGAGCTCCCACTCCACTACCCACTACCCACTCCCCACTGTCTCGACGCGAGTCTTCATATACGCGGTGTATCGGAATGAAACGGGTTAGCATATAGAGAATAGAATATTATACAGAATTATATAGAAAAGAAAATGTACAAGTGACAATTGAATTATACAGATACAGATAATACGAAATCGTGACTATTTACATTTATTGATATCTAAAAAAAATGTACAAATGACAAAATTGACTATTTACAAGCTATTTAAAACTATTTACAAGCTATTTAATTACTACTCTGTCCGTCTGTGTCCGAGTCTTCCCCCTCAGACTCAGAAATCCAATCGTCCTGCTCATCAAAAACTGAGTCGATTGTCCGATCTAGTTGTCGAAATCTCTCCTCCTTCTTTACATGTGCAATGTAATTTTGCCAGTTTGTAGGGGACCCGTTCTCCACGGCTTCGTTTACAAGATCACGGACCTTCTCCAATTGAAATGTCGTGTTTCTTGTCCTTATATAATGTTTTACTTGTGCCCACGCGAGCTCAATTGGGTTTAGCTCGCAGTGGTAAGGGGGAAGGCGCAATACTAACTTGTCATGCTCTTTCGCATACTCATCTACAACATAGGTTTTGCCCGGCTGCCTATATTTTTCGGCAATGTCTTTACGAGATCCGCGTCAATCGTTTCCCCCTTACCCTGCAGCCACTCCACAATTCTGGCTTTCTTCCAGATCATTTTTGGATGAGGCTCCTTTATTACGCTATGGTAAGGAGCGTTATCCATTACAATTACTGCCCTATCTCTCAGCGTGGGCAAAATTTTCTTGAACCAATCCAAGAACGTGTCCCCGTTCATCTCATTGTGGTAGTCGGCCGTGTTTTTTTTCGATTCGAAGCAGTGGAGGCCCCCAGGTAAAAACCCGTCCTCTGACCCAATATGCAGGATAATGAGCCGCTTTCCTTTATTAGCGGGAGCAGGTAAGCCGGTCGACAGCCGCCTTTCTTCGGCGTTTCTCGGGGAAGTGACCGTGGTATCCACCCATAATTTATTGACAACATCCCCGCAGTTGTACCATGTTTCGTCCAGGTAATAAATTGGACGCCCTTCCTCGCGCAGTTCCCTGATATTCTTGATATAGTTTTGCCGCCAGCTGACAATGTGCTGTTTATCTATCAGCGCGCTGTTCCACTTCCTTTTGATGAAACGGAATTCCATCCCCTTCAGCAGGCGGTGTAAACTCGATCGGCTGAACGACGGGAGTTCCTCGTCATCATTCACCACCTGCAATATTTTATCGAGGTTCGGCACCTCGCGCCGTACCCAAAAGTCGTGGACCTTTCTTCTGATGGCCAAAATATCCGCTTCCAAGGTGACACACATTTCGAAGAAGCAAATGGTTTACGGCTGAATATGTGAGTTTTTAATACAATCAGTTTCTGCTTCTTCCCTCGTTCGGGTAAAGTTGCCGTAAGTCGGGTAAAGAGATCCACCCATATGAATTGACAAGTAAAGTTCTTCCGACCGACAAAAACTGTAAAGGGAAATGTTGTTCAGAATCATGGTCTTGACAACATATCCAAAGCTCATCCAAATCGGGGAAGATTCACATAATCTCGAGAAACTCTTGTTCGTTGCGGCATCGCGGCGTTACACCGCGCTCGTCTCCCGGCGCGCCGCACAGTGGGTAAAGTCGACGTTCTAGCTGTTCACGCCTATTTCACCATTATTTCAATACATAAAGACCACATTAAATAGGTCGTTGGATTCGTCTTGCCGTCAGCTATAACATTATTGAATAAAAAATATATAGTTATGAATAAATTATGAAGGTGACCACAATTTTTTATTGAAAAAAATTTTTTTGGAAATTTTTTTGTATTGATATTTGTAAAAGACTGTGTACTGATTACTTTTTGTAGGAAACATTTTTTTGTCACACCACCGGAAATGTCTGAAAACTCGTGTGAATAATGAATAATTTGGCCACGATTTCGATCGAACTCACCACTGTGCGCGTGTCACGCGACGCTTTAAACTATCATAACTTCGGATAATGGATTATACTGGAACTAAATTTTGCACAATCTTTTAGAGGAGATCTTGCCGAAAATGTTCCACTTTGTCAGAACATGGACATCCCCGGACATTTTAAGTTATCCCTTATCAAAGGTGAAAAACTTCGACAATTTTCCTTAGTTGATTAAATATTTTTTTTTATAATAAATTATGGACAATGATGTTTAGTTCCTGGTGCGTTCTCAACATAGATATACATTCTTCATATAAAAAAAATTGGTCACTTAATCCTCAGTAGGTTTTCCAGGACATCATTATGAAGATAAGGAATTTTTTCGGTGATTAATCGTATCTGAAAAAGTTTGATCTTTGAATGTTTATTGTAACGAGAGTTTTTAATAACTTTAATTAATATTATCGTTTTCGAATGTAATAGACATTTAAGAAACATTGTGCATTCGTTAAAAATCGATATGAGGACTTTGAGTTTTTAGCCCGTGAACAGCTAGAACGTCGATTTTACCCACTGTGCGCCGGGCTGAACGTGCCATCGCGCGTCTAGGTCGCGCTCTGATTGGTCCGTGTTTTTCGTTAATAACTCCTAAACAAAGCCCCGGCTGACATTGGTGCAAAGGAAAATGTTGCTTCAAATGATCTAAGGAACCTCCCATTTCCCGGAGTCGAAGGGGTCTTGGGACACCCTGTATATACGCTATGGGAAAGGATGGTAAAGGGTAACAACAACTATTGAGTTATTGACGGTGAATATTAATATATGTATATATTAATGAACATATTAATGAACTCTACTCATATAACATCTCATATAACATACAATAAAATACAATAATAAACAAATACACACACATCTAAATAAGAAAACAAATACTCAACATGTATCACTGTCACTGCTGCTGTTCTCAGTTTCATCAGCAAACAAGATTCCAGTTAATTCAGGTGGTATTTGTTCTCTATCGTACATGTCGCTATTAATAAATTGTAACAGCTGTTCCGGTACTTGGAAGCTGGAAGCATTAAGGTGCTTCGATTGCAAATATAATTTAACACGTGTACGAGAGCAAACCATATACGTATTCAACTTGTTTCTTTTTTTAATTTTTATATCTGTTATCGTGGAAAAATATCTTTCGACATCCGCATTCGAATGCGGCAGTGACAGGCATATATATATGCAAGTTTTGCCACTTCATCGTACAATAAATTATCTAGTGAATCTTTTAAATTGCTAACGGTGCTCCACAATTCTATGACATTTAATTTTTTCAACTTTTCTTTTTCATCTGCGGAAGGTTTTATGGCTAATGAAAACCATTGGTCAGTCGCTTTTGCACAATCCACTTTGGATGAAAATTTTTCTAGAATAGTTTCTACTTGCCCTATGTGTTTATTGTTATCTAACGCTACCTCTGGACTTAAAAAATGTAATGCTTCTACAAACTCATCATTATATGGAAGTGTTTTTGTCGATCTGTGTATGCAATTTGATAAAAGTTTTGTATTATTTTATAAAATTCTACAATTTCGTTGGTTTTCTCTGGCTTACTCTGTTTTAAATTTTGTATCAACTCTGATGCTTATGACCATTGGGTTTTGACCATCTTCCAGCGGCAATAATATAGCTGAATCGTAGACATTCAATTTTCCAAAATTGTCATCAAACAAAAACTCCTCTTTAATAAAATAAGTTGCTATCACCCTTATCAATTTTTTGCATTTTTCAGTGATTTTATCTGTTAAAATTCCATTTCATTGAAATTCGATGTTATACTTGTTAAAGTCAGTATATGATGTAAATAAGGCTTGGTGAAATCGTTTGTGAATTGATAATATATATTGTCCTCATTTAAATTACTGTTTACATTATCCTCGGCAAAAAAATACATTGTTGTAAAATTCTACCAATAGAAGTTCCTTGCGCCAGTCACCTGGTTTCGATGGACGCAAAACCTTCCGATTTTCCATCCGCATTATATTTTGTACATCCCGTAATATTGCTGCCTATTTGGGACTGGGTGAAAAATATTTATTTATAATAAAGAAAGTTCATAATCTGCAGAACGATTCGTATGATTCATTTCATAACTACGATATGCTGCAATAACCTAAAACTTGCTAAATGTCATGTCATTGTTGCATCCCTATCGCGCACGCGCAACGTGTCACATATTACTCTGGTCATCAGAGAGGGGATACATCATTTCACCGTGACTCCCCTCTTCTGGCGACACTGGATCTGCGGTGTACCTGACACAGCTCTACCATTGGCCACGTTGATCTCTGTAGATTCCAACATCCCATGGTAATCAAAAGGAAAGAGGCGAAAGCCTACGGCACAATGAAACTGATAGAAGGCTCCTTTGATGAGGGAGACAATTGCACAATAATAGAAGATGTTGTGACAAGTGGTAGCAGTATTATAGATACTGCAGAAGCTCTAAGGAAAGAGGGCTTGAAGGTGATGGATGCTTTTGTAGTGATTGACAGAGAACAGGGTGGCAAGAAAAACATCGAAGCCCATGGTATAAAAATGAGGAGTTTATACTCGATCAGTAGTATCCTCGCTTACCTCCTGGAATGTAAGAAGATCACGCCGAAGGTTGTGAAGAAAGTAAAAGACTACTGGTTGGAGTTCCAAGCTCCTGTTATTCCTGCTCAGGGTAAATATATAAATATTTTGCAGAATATTTTCTGTTTTAGAGTGCATTAACACTAGATCTACCAATATTAAAATTATAAATATAATTTTCTGAGAAATTGTTTTAGTACAGTTCTCTATTGAAGTACATATTTATACAAAATTGGTACGAAACCTAAATAAATCAATTTATCTTTAAATTTCAGGAATCACAAATGAAGATACCGTTCCACTCTCGCGAGACCATTACTAAAAACGAGATGGCAACGATCCTGTTCAACCTAATGGAAGCGAACCCAGTAAGCAAAAATGCTTGAATCTGGCCAGGCCACAAAAGATCGTGTGGGCTCGTAGTCTTGCCTCGACACCATCCCGGCACAAGTCGTTCTCGCCACAATCCTGGCCGATCGGGCCGTTTTAAGAGGGCAGCACAGTCGCACTAGTGTGGCGAATGCCGTTAGTTATACAGGGCACTCTCTTCCTTTTTACTTATTTAATACACATGCAAGGAGGGAAACGATATAATAGACCTCATTAAATTATAGATTTTATTTATTGTAGTATTTGTAGTAGTTTTCCTAGACTGCGGATCTTTATGCAAAATAAAAATTGTCTGCATCGATTGCAAGAGATAGAAACTAAATTGAATGTTACTTCTTCCCCCCTTGCCGTACCATTTTCTTTACATGTGCATTGATTTAGTCTTTATGCAAAAAAAAATTCTCGTCGTAAAAGGGAAAAGAAAATTAATATTTTTTGTATGCGGCTACATTTATTTTAATGCTCATGTAAATATTGATTAGAAACGAATCAAATTTTATTTCATTTAAAAAGAAAGGCATGACAATCTTATTTGTTAGAGTTAAAATCTTTAGAAAGAGTCTGACTCGTTAAAATACAAAAATTTTGAATTTTATCTACTCAATTTTACTTAACTGTTAACTTAACTTTACGCCGCAGGGGGTTGGTGAAGGGATAAAACAAAAATGATACAGGGAACAATGAATGTTGTATTTATTAATTTACTTTATTAATTTTTTATTGTCAAGGCCAAATTACAATACTTGGTAATTATTTACAAAAGCACCACCCTCTCCGATTTTGATGAAATTTATATATGTTATGCAGCACCACATTCTAAACAACTTTTTCCTTTTCCAATATAGGGGGGTCGCTTTTAGTTTTCGAGATATTTGCAAAAAACTATCGCGAATACTGTATTCAATTTTTCGTATTCCTGAACGCTCCGCTGCAACGTAGATTGTTTCGGTGCGGCGTTTGTTTACATTTTGACGCTGTAGAGCAGGCATGCACAGCTCTTTGCTCTCAGAGCAGCTCCCGTGCTCCCAAGTTGCTCCCCGTATGCTCTCAGAGCAGATCAGACGTATGGAAGGGGAACCCACTAAGCGTGACTTGTAAACAAAGCACGAGAGAAGACGAGTGGGAGGGGCGTGGGGAAGTGCAGAGCGCGCCGGAGTGGTCAGACTACAACAACGTAGACGCCGCCCCCACTCTCATACGCTCTTCTTCTCGTCTTCTCTCGTGCTCCGTTTACAATTGATGGGTTCCCCTTCCATACGTCCAAGCAAGGTCACTGCTCCGACCCCTGCTCAGGAGCAGGGTCGATTACTCCTGCTCCCAAATCGTCCACCTGTGCATGCCTGATCTAGAGTATAATTTAGAAACAGTGGGTGCGTGTTAAGCACTGGGTGGGTGTGTGTGGTGTCAGGCTGGCCCTTTCCGCCCCCCCCTGTTTTCTCTCTTATCTCTACAGCGTCAAAATGTAAACAAACGCCGCACCTAAACAGGTCTACGTTGCAGCGGAGTGTCCAGGAATGCGAAAAATTCAATACAGTATTCGCGATAGATTTTTGCAAATATCTCGAAAACTAAAAGCGACCCCCCTATATTGGAAAAGGAAAAAGTTGTTCAAAATGTCCATATCTATATCATATATAAATTTTATCAAAATCGGAGAGGGTGGTGCTTTTGTAAATAATTACCCAATACTTTTATAAACTTAAATCTATCTTATAATTTCATTATAATTTTTTCTTCTTGTGGCCGGTGACAATATATGTATAATCTTCTATTTACATTGAATATAAACAATTTTATAGCTGCGAAGGAATTTGATAATGGCCCCACGGCAATGTTTCTGTCGAGTTGGGTATGATATACCGTTTGTCATCATATGGACTGAGAGCAATTTTGCGCTCTGATATAGTATACACTTTGTGCAATTTCGATCGTATACATGTCTGTGTAGGACTCATAGCAATTTCATCTTGCAAACATCGCATGTAATCATCAAACAAAACTTTAACCTTTTGCTTTTTTTTGTATCAGATTTTCCATCAACACGCGATGTATACATTTTTGCTCTTAGCCCGACAAAGTCTGTCATTATCATCCCATTGTTCTCGTCTTTCATCAAGCTGGGAACCTTTTTATTTACAAGTGGGATATTATACTTATTCTCTATCGGATAATCGCTTGTGTCGAAACGATTGAAATGGCGCCTCATGGTTTCATAAATGTCCACACACATAATATGATAAATTAAGCTGTCGGTGTCTGTGTACATTACCTTACAAGTTTTACCATATTGAGGAACCATGTACTCATGATGAAATTCGTACAAGCAGGTTTTGGATATATGTAATATGCACATACCAACATAGATTGGTTTGTTGAATTTCACCATGACTTTGCGCAACTCCACAGCAGCCAAGTTTTCGGAAAATACACAGCGGCTGTGGAAATTTGGTTTCGCGATCATTGCCTCTGCACCATGTCGCCCATCCCAATGTGTCACCAGTTTTACGTCTACATGATTCTTTGTAATACGAAGACCGTGGCGCGTGCACTGCTGCAGTTATAATAGTGTATTACGCAACGCTGCTTATCGTGTAACGTTGCAAGCAACTTGGCCTCTCTTTTGCCAGGTGGTTTAGCACGTGTTGGACAGAATGGTAGGTCAGCGTGAACATCATGCAGACTTTGCGGATATTCTAGATCCACCTCGAGAATGTAGCCTATGGGTGAATCAGCAGCAATCAAAGATATGTGAATGAAAATTTTTAATGTTGTTAACCCATTGAAATTCGGCATATGGCAAAGGTTGACATATTGCCCATCCATACAAATTGTTTACATCAAAATACATAAAGTATTATGATGGTTTCGGTGGATCGTACGACTGCATATACTTGTTATTGGCTTCCGCATGTCTACCGGAACATTGGCTCAAACCGCCTCGTATACCACGTTCGACAAACATCACCATATCGATATCAGTTAATAATTCAAACCTAATTTTTGTATGTTTTAACATAGCATCCCACGTGAAACCTGGTAACGTGTAATAGTATGCTGGATCTAATCCGTAGCTCTTAATGCAAGTTTTACGAAAATTTTCAAAAACGTCAGCCAATAACAAAACATCAGTTTTCAAATACAAATTGCTGTATTCACCCAAGGTCTTTATGTTAAAACGCTGCCACACATTCTCGGCATGTGCATAGTCACGTTCAGATACGATTTCGCATGTTAGCGAACTGTAAAATGACTCGAGCGGCGGCAAACAGAGATCGTATAATTTATCTACGCAATCGAGGTATTCGTATGGAAAGACACCCTTTCGCGTCAACAACATGAAATTTTCTATGGAAAGATTTTGAAATTCTGAACGTAAAATTGTCAATTTGTTTGTGTCGAGAAAAGATGCTAATTTATCGAGACTTGTATTCAAAAATTTGTACGAATCGATGAATCTTAATTTAATACAATTACGTGAATCTAATTCCCGATCTTTAACATTTTTTGTAAACGAAATATACTTCTCTTTAGTTATTGGTAATACGTCGACACTACCCTCAAATGCATTAGCTATTTCTTCGATAATAAAATGCGAATCGTACCCGGATAAATTGTGGAAAACTATGGGAATACAAAACGAATTTTTGTAATTTAAATTGCAATCTTGATATGCGGGGCCTCTACATATATCGTCCTGTTAGATGGCAATGATCGCGCACCTGTATATCATTTCCCTCAAATAGTTTGTCACAAATGTGGCAATGCGCTACGTTGATAAATGCCTCACACTGTTCATTTGTTAGCTGTTTCATGGCTACATTACTAGATAAAGCGCATTTAACAAAATATGCTAAATTTTCTAACTCTCCAACGAACCATGAGACGCACTTCGCATCGCGACGACATCGATATACCGATAGAGATGCATCGTGTGAACAATGTACATAATATGCGATGCTAAATACTCTATGTGATTGATGTTTCCGCTCCCCGCAATCTTCCATCTTCTCCAGAGTACATTCTAGGTCTGCGTACACCACAAATGGAAGCGGTTCTTTCCACATATAGTTACCGAAAGAGAGCCATTTATCGTCCTCGCTAGGTAACATGATGGCGCAGCGATTCAGTTCTGCACAGTCTCGTTCATGGGCCCGCAATCTTTCGTTGGAAGGAAAGTAATGCAAACACCTGAAAAAAAATTATTTTCATGTGTTATAATATACCATGATACTTTTGTAAATGTGTACATACCGATCACAGATGAATTTCATATGAGCGTTTTTGCTCAACTGTACGCTAACGAGTCGTGATAGGTTCTTAATCCACACATAATGCCCCACAATACTATCGGTCTAGTCTTGTATGTACAGCAAGTTGACGTGTCGATTCCTCTTCTGATTGGTGATACGAAGTGGAAAAAATGATTTTACCCTTTTTTTCTTCTCGAAGATGTCTTCAAAACCATATACATTGATCGAAATATCATTCAACTTTTCGAACCGGGTAATTTGATTCAGCAGCATGGGAAACTCGATGTCTTCAAAGTTTAAGACAGTTGTGTATTCCGGGTACGAACTTTGATGGTTACTGTGAGCAGTCGCTGGATACAGAGCTGCCATCACCGACCATGCAAAGCATGCATTGTCTTTGGAGTAAACATTAATTGTAGCTTTCTTCAACGCTATTTCTCTCGGTATATTGATCTGACACCCCGCATGCAGCGGGTTAAATTTGTTGATACCGACTGTAAGATTGAGTATTCGCGACAATGCCCATCCGCTATCACGTTCCTGAAATTCTTCCAACGACGGTAGGATCGGCCCCAAGATGCATAGCTCGTACATCTCTTCGAGGTCGGTTGCGTAAACGATTTCACAGTTCTTTGTGCCAACACTTTTGCGCGAGCGTTGATCACCTGTCACAAATTCACCATTAAACATAGCGTTCACTTTTAAAGACTTATGTTTTCCCAAAGCGTTCCGTATTTTTCCAAGCACAATTTCCCTCTCGTCCTGGAGGAAGCTGACAATGAGAGGTTCAATGTAATTGGAATTGATAACGGCACCTGTTAATATGCGACCCTTGAAAGCCGAGTCTATGTCATGCCATATGAGTCCTGTGCTTGTATGTCCAGCACCTTCATGTATGAAACGTCTTCGCAAAGAATATTTTTATCTCTCAAGAGCGGGGCGATACTGGCGATCAATGACTGTTGAATACCGATCGATAATCGAGGAAGTTTTGCTCGATTATGTTCTTTAAGCAACACGAGGCAGTCGTTGCATCTTTCCTCCGAGACAAGGTATTCTTCCTGCAATCTTAAGCGATCAAATTAGTCCCACAAATCGTGTTCAATTTTCTGAATTTCTTCCATGGTTATTTTTTTGCCTCACAATCAGTGACTGAACAAAACTAATTTGGTGGAGTGCATATATAGCCTCCCAAAACAGCAGACTCAGCAGAAAGCCAATCGGTGTCGAAAAAAACACAGTCTAGAAACCGCCGCTAATTTTTCGGTGTCTCATTCGCTCGCGATACATCCATATCTCGAAATATTTACACAGCATTGCATTTTTTCGCACACTCGGTATAATATTTCGCAGTGACTTCCTGTCGCCACAGTTTTGCGAAATTGAGTCAACCAAATAGCATCTTAAATGCTAACGCTGTAGTTTTTTTGTGAGTTTCCTGTTCGTTCCTAAGGGGTATCATATTTCATAAAAATGGTCGATCCAAGATCAGTCAAATAACGTCATAAACGAAAAAATTTCGCACGCTCGACATAATATTTCGCAGTATCTTCCTGTCGCATAAATAGCGTCTTGGACGAAAATATGCTGTCGCTGCAGTATTTGCATGCCCAGAGTTATTCTTTGACATATATACCAAATGTTCGCTATGTTTATGAGATCGTTGGTTGGCCAAGCGGCTAATGAGTTGGACTACCAAGCGGTAGACCGGGGTTCGAATCCTGTTCGAGTAAGGCCGTCCACACACGGGTCGATCGTCGATTCGGTCGACGCGATTCCAGTCGCATGCAATTCCCCCCTCCACGTGACTTCCAATGCAAATGAATGGAGAGCCACACACGGGTCGATTTCAATGTGCGGCTCTTCATTTATTTTCATTGGAAATCACGTGGAGGGGGAATCGCATGCGACTGTTCATGCCACGGACGCGATTTCAGTCGAACCGATTTCAGTCGACCACGAATCGACCCGTGTGTGGCTCTGCATTCATTTGCATTGGAAGTCACGTGGAGGGGAATCGCATGCGACTGGAATTGCGTCGACCAAATCGACGATCGACCCGTGTGTGGACGAAATCGCGTCCGCCGCACGAATCGTACATGACGAGCAAGACGTACGAACTTCACGACGCGATTACAATCGACCCGTGTGTGGACGGCCTAAGACAGTTTTTTTCTAAAAAAAACAAATTGTAACCGCTTGTGACGTCACGGAAGTGGTGGGGGTTCCAGCGAAGGTGGTGGTATGCCTCGCAACAGCTCGTGACGTCACGGAAGTGGTGGGGGGGTTCCAGTGACGAGTTACGAAGACGTAGACGCGCCAAAGATAGAGTTAGGACTCACTCTTACAACTAGTTATATAAACGACTTGAACGGCTTCTGGCCGAACTATCGTGCGCAATCACTACGTGCAATTAAGTAGATTTATACATACATATAATTATATAGGTTATGCTTAGTTATATATGTATATATCCATTAATATTAATGCATAACACCAAAGCATTATGTTTATACTCTAGTCCTGCTCAATAGAGTAGTTCCAATTTATCACTCTTCGTTATCATTTCGGGTTTTTTTCTCTTTTTTTTCACCTGTGATACTACTATTGTACGACAAGACTGAATTTAGTTTATAAGTCGAATAAACTCCCATACTGTACTCCCATACCAATACTGTTATAAAGCGACGAATTACACATGTTCCCACTTTATTTTTATTTTTGTTACTCTAAGGTAGTTTTTAGTATTTTTATTTGCACCTTATGTAAATATTGTTAATACTTAGCAAATAAAAATTTTTGAAAAAAGGGGTTCCAGTGAAGGTGGTGGCGGTAGGGTACGAAACGCCATTGTCGATTTGGTCGACAAAGTGTCAACACGTCTCTGGTGACGCCACTTCCCGCGAGCTGATGTCAGTTCCTCATGACACCCCCCCCCCCAAAAAAAAATGGTGGGGTAAAAATATCGGACAATTACCCTGGGGGGTGGGGGCAATTACAGGTGGCAATTATAGGTGGGGGGGGGCAATTACAGGGGGTGGACAATTACAGTTGTGCAATTACAGGGGTGGCAATGCCCCCCCGGAGCTGGGGGGAAGGGGAATTCCCTCCACCTATGGGGGGAACCACCCTGGTCCCAAAACCGGCAGCAGTGTGCTTCTCGAGGAAATGTGGCACCTTGAGCGCCCGACACAGAACGTTAAGAAATTGATATAATCTGATTTTGAAAAACGAATGTATGACAAGTGTATTTGTATATATAACCGTATATACATATGAAATATTGAAATGTGATATATCATATATATCATATATATTATATATGTATATTATATATACTATTTCCTACAACAAACTTAAAAAATAAATTTCTTAATATTTCCTTGAGAAGCGTTATTTAAACAGTTCCTAAAAATCGTTTTATTTTATTTTTATATCTATAGCTATTATAATTAAAATCAATATTAACGTTCTAAACAATAAATTACAGGTGAAAAGGATGTCCTTTATTTCGATACAATTTTTCATACTGCTATTTTCAACGCTTGTCACGTTTAACAATAATTGATTTGAGAAGTAAAATTGTCGATAACTTCTACAGACATGCGTGTTGATATAAGAAATCGTATAAAATGCCTTCTCCATGCTTGATTCTTTGACTTTTGCAATCCTAAGCTAAGCCCTCCATTTGGACCACTGTGCGTCCCGTCAATTATATCGGTACATTCGCTAGCTGCCTCAGGCCTCAGGGCTCTGCTACATCGTCGCCTGGTCGCCTCATCATAGATACGTTACTGTTTTGGACGCGCATGCGCGAAAAACGTATCCCGTCTGGAATCACTGCCCACATCGGGCCTGTGGACCCACTCTTCCCGTGATCGCGAATGATGCAACATAGCTCTTCCAGTGACTGTTGTCTTGCATTCTCTCTCTAGCTTTTGTATTGTTTGTCTGTTCATTTAATAAAACGCATTCTTAGCGAGCGGCTTCACCGTCGATCGGCGTATAATTTCGTGACCCGCTCTGTCCTTCCCAAGCTAAAAGCGGATAATCTTACATTAGAATATAAGAAATGGTTCCTTATTACTATTCTGTAGAATATATTCATTCACATATTATAGTACAATACAAAATTAAACTAGAGGGTTATTGTTGCTCGCTCGCTTCGCTCGCTCGCGAGTAGGGTTGTTTTTGCTCGCTCGCTTTGCTCGCTCGCGGATAGGTCTGCTCTTGCGAAAGGGTTAGTAGTACGCATGGCTAGTAGTACCTATAGCTATTAATGTTTTTTTTTAATTTGGTGTGTGAGTCTCTACGAGCCACACAAAGAACTTCCCGATTCGTTAGTTGCAGTATATTATTATCATTATTAAGTGTACGTTTTAAGAAGATTATACGTTTTCAGGGAAATTCAATAGTTTTCTACTTATCAAAATGTTTGCTATATGGCGTCGCATTAAACGAACATCGCAGGCTCGTTGCTCGCTTGGTTCCTTGTTATAGCATACTAATGTTGCAAAATAAATTGTCTTAATTAGTTTTTCGCAAACGATACAACTCCTCATTATCCAAACATACTTTCTCGTATGTTTGTCCCTGACTTTTATGAATCGTAATCGCTTCAGCAGGAACCACTGGAAATTGACTACATGTGATTTGATATTTTTCCTCACTCGACATATTTACTTGATTCGATATTTTTATTATTGGTGTAAAATTTTGATCAATATTTGCATTTTTCATATAATCACGATAACGAGTTCTTACTTTCACTCCTACTCTGGCCAATTGAAAATCTAACTACAATATAGACGGAATTTTAGTATTTTCTTGAAAAGTAATAAATTTTAATATTCCGCATGTGTGTGCTCCATTAACCAATCCGTTTTCAACATCAATGTTATTAATAATTATCATGTAGTTTATATTAATTTTCTATTTAATCTCAGTTAATAATTCGTTTTGAACTGATTGTTTTTTTAAAGATTGTAATATAAATTTTTTTTTGTACTTTCATCGATATTCTTTGAAAATGTATTCTCGGGAGTAGAGATGATTAACTCACTCTTGCATTGGGATAATTTTCGATTATTGTAAGCGGAAACATCATCGTAAGGTACAAAAAAAAATTTTTTATTGAAAAAAAAATTTTTTGTGTAATTACGTTTGTTTCTTCGGTGGAAACTTTCCGTTCTCTCGTATAAATTGCATTGTTGAATGAACTTCTTTCGAAAAAACTAAAAAAACTAAAAAACTACTTGACCAAAATGGACCAAAATCTAATCAGCTCTAAGTTACAGCGGGGCACATCGATTGCATCATTCACCATCCTGATCGCGTTGGTACTTTTTCTGAAAACGTTAACCAAAAATTTGATACATAGAAACGGCCATACGCACGCACGCACACACACACACACACACACACGAACATTTTGCTGAAAATAGTCTAAAATGACTGCAATGACCATGAAACGTGAAGATCTGCTAAAAAATCGATTTTCGATTTTCGGGATCATTACAATAACTTCCCTATAAAATCGGGAAGTTAAAAATATCTCTGTTATTTGTGGTTATACGAAAAAATGTCAGAGGAGAAAGTCGCACTGTTCAATATGCTAAATATAATGGCAAAAAAAACATTTTTTTAAAAATCAGATTTTCGAAATTTCAAGGCCATCGTTATTTTTTTTAAATTAACTAGATATGGTGTATGAATTTAACTAGATATGGTTTTAAACATACCGCCCGCCTTGCATCCAAAGGAGGCAAAACGATATATCTTGGAGTAGTAAGGTACTGCCGGTCAGTGATTCCAGACGGGATACGTTTTTTCGCGCATGCGCGTCCAAAACAGTAACGTATCTATGATGAGGCGACCAGGCGACGATGTAGCAGAGCCCTGAGGCCTGAGGCAGCTAGGGAATGTACCGATATAATTGACGGGACGCACAGTGGTCCAAATGGACGACTTAGCTTAGGATTGCAAAAGTCAAAGAATCAAGCATGGAGAAGGCATTTTATACGATTTCTTATATCAACACGCATGTCTGTAGAAGTTATCGACAATTTTACTTCTCAAATCAATTATTGTTAAACGTGAGAAGCGTTGAAAATAGCAGTATGAAAAATTGTATCGAAATAAAGGACATCCTTTTCACCTGTAATTTATTGTTTAGAACGTTAATATTGATTTTAATTATAATAGCTATAGATATAAAAATAAAATAAAACGATTTTTAGGAACTGTTTAAATAACGCGTCTCAAGGAAATATTAAGAAATTTATTTTTTAAGTTTGTTGTAGGAAATAGTATATATAATATATATAATATATATGATATATATGATATATCACATTTCAATATTTCATATGTATAAACGGTTATATATACAAATACACTTGTCATACATTCGTTTTTCAAAATCAGATTATATAAATTTCTTAACGTTCTGTGTGGGGCGCTCAAGGTGCCACATTTCCTCGAGAAGCACACTTTACTGAGACTGAAAACGCCGCGCATGCGCGAAAAAACGTATCCCGTCTGGAATCACTGGAAGTGGCTGTAAGGACCCGCGCTGCCAGCGTATTTTATGACGCTACCCTTCTGGGTTCTTCCTGAGAGGGAGGTAGCTGTGTGGCCCGCCTGTGCTGCGGACCCTCGACGTTCGATTTTTCTTACACTAAAGAACTCTATTTTATATTTACACGTTTTTCGCTATTGTAGTTTTCGTTGCGTCAGGATATTGCTGGGGCGGTAATCTTTTACCATTTGCAGTACCAACTTGTGTTGTATAAAGCTCGAGTCTTCGAAGCTCCAGAGCTCAGTCTTAAAGACTCTATAGAAGAACTCTTTAAGACTGAGCTCTGGAGCTTTGAAGACTCGAGCTTTATACAATACTACATAGTACCAACTGCTTTTCTTGCTCATTGCGAGCTCTTTGATTGTAATCCTGTATTAGCTTAACGGCTCTTTCGGCCGAATCGTTGACCACAGGCAGAGTTGGGCAGTATTTAAATACAAAATTATTCAAATAATTTTCGAATAAAAGATAAATAACTATTATTCGTTATTCGAACGTTCGAATACAAAAGTATCTTTTATTCAAAAATTATTTGAATAATTTTGTATTCGCCGAGAATTTATTCGAAGCTTCGAATACAATTTTTATTCTATTTTCGAAAATGAATAAATCCACGAATACTTTCGGCCAGCTCGAGGCTACAATGAACACGACCGACGCCCGAGGGTTGAACCCTGAGGCCTGAGCCCAGAACACAATAGTAGTGCAATAAACACGGCCGAGCAATCCCCCGGCCAGCCAGGTAGCTCGGCATGAAACCCCGCTAAGGAGTGAATGCTGAACTTATTTATTTTCCGTGCTGCCCTCACGAAAGTCACACGAGCCAATTCGTGGCGTTCTGCCGATTAAGAAAAGCCTAAACTCGATGGAATTAGGACTGTTTCTAGTGGTTTTATTCATTAAAGTATCGTCGAAATTTTTATTCAAATAATTTTCTGCCCATCACCTGCGCTTGGGCGACGAAGCGACGAGTGCCTGGAGCGCCTTGGCCAAGTGATGCAATAAACACGGCCGGGCAATCCCCCGGCCAGCCCACGGGTTACGCTGCACAGAGCGCACAGTGGGATATTTGGCCTGTTTAGCGCTCCAAAAGTCGAAATTTTTACTTTGTTCAAAATGACTAAAACTTTTTATCCATGTACCTGAATATACAGGGTGTCCCAGAACAAGTGTCGTTCCTTGAAATGGGAGGTTCCTGAGACCATTCTAAGAGACATTTTCCTTTGCACCAATGTCAACTGCGGCTTTGTTTAGGAGTTATTAACGAAAAACACGGACCAATCAGAGCGCGCCCTGGTCCGGCGCGCCAAGCCGCGCCGGCAAGCGAGTGTCGCGGTACGCCGCACAGTGGTCCAAATCGAGAAATTTAGTGACTTTTTGTTATAACTTTTAAACCATAAGAGATATCGAGATAAAATTTGCACTAAAATTCACTTAAAAAATATTCAATTTGAACTATAGACAAATGAATATTTTTTTCATTTGTTAAACAATAATTTTAAATTACTTTTCATTCATATTTTTCACTAAAAAAAAAAATTGTTTAAATACAATCTTCCAAACCCTTTTTTCTTCCTAAGTGTGTATTTTATATTTATGTTTCACACATACAATGTTTCATGGAATGGGTAAAATGTAAATTTGAGGAATCTGTTCTTAATCAACGTATACAAAAAGTACCAAGAAGGCAAAAACGCCTCATAACTGTGTCAAAAGATATGTTTTATATATAACTTTTATATATAAAAGATATTTTTCAATATATAATGATTTAGTAACATTTTTGTAGATCTTTTGTTATAAAAATGTGATAACAATAACGGTTTTATAATATAACAATAATAGCATACAACGAATAACATGAAATATAAAAAAAACAATATTTGTAACAAAAAAAAAACAATAACAAATATCAATTTTATTTAACTGCATATCTTTTGAAGCTATTTAATAATTAATTTTATAGCTTCCGCATCTAATTGTTTATGTTCTTTCTTCAAGTTTATTCGTGCAGTGGATACATACGGATCAGATGTTAACAGAAGTCTATAAAATAAATCTTTATTCGTAATCAATACCTGGAAAATTTTCTTGTATTTTTCAATATAAATTTTTTAAAATCTTTGTGTCTGCTTTCTAAAGCTTCTTCCGTAAAAAAAAAGAATCTACACAAATATTTCCAATGTCTTACATTAGTTCGTTGCGGAGTTTCGGCGCTGGATCCAAACGTATACGCATAAGATGACATGCCGCGGATGGATTAAACTATAATAACTTGTAGTAAATAACAGTTCGAGTCGTCAGGACAATATACATTTATTTGCACACGAATTTACAGCAGTTAGATTCTAGGAGAAAAGAATATATATGTATATATATATATATATATATATATTGAATGTTTAACAAGATATCGTCTACGGTCCTTTGTAGCTTCTATCTCTCTCACTATCGCACACACACACGAACAGTCCTTCGTCGTGACAACAATTATCTATTCAGTTCAAAGCCTCAACTCTATCTCTCCTCTACTCTCGAATACCTGTCTATACATATAAACATCTTACACAATTCGCGTCTTCCGCGTTAGCCTACAGGGGGCAGCGGCCACCAGTCGCGAATAACACACCGCATTACTCATAGTCACATAGTTCGCGCCTACAGATTCGGCCATCCTGATCTCTAGTTCGACCACGAACGTAAATACAATACAATAATTAAAGAAAACCATTACCAAAAGTGAAAATACATATACATATACTTAAAGCTATTCATCACTTATTCTAATCCATGGTTTCAATTTATCCGACGAAAAAATAGTATTCAATGGTTTCTGCGTTAAACTAAAACCTGGTATATCAGTAACAACGAATCTGTTCTTTTTCAAAACAGCTTTAATTTGATAAGGTCCCTTGTATTTTGGGAGCAGTTTTTGATTTATTCCCGGCGAGTGTTGCAAAATTCTCACCAATACTAAATCTCCTTCTTTATATTGTGAGGGTTTTCTATGTTTTTCGTCGTATTTCGATTTATTATATTCCTGAATCGCACGGTTTACAATTTGAGCCGAATCCCGCAACTTAGTACGCTCCTCTTCTAAGTTTACATCTATTTCCGTTAACTGTTCAATAAACGTACAAAGTTCTTTATCGCTATTTTGCCTTTGGTCGTAACCTAATAATAATTTGCTCGGAGTCGTATTTATTGCTCGGTGAAAGGTATTATTGAGCACAAATTGAACTTTTCCTAAAACATTTTTCCACTTAGATGGATTCTCTGTCAATTTCGACAACGTAGATTTAAGAAATCGGTTAACCCTTTCGACCTGACCATTAGCCCAGGGAGAAGCAACTGCAGTCAGCACGTGTTTTATTTTCTTTTCATTTAGAAATGACGAAAAATTGTTTGACGTGAAAGCCGTTCCACGATCACTAACAATACGCTCTGGAAACCCGAAAAGATTAAAATGATTCGTCAAGTTATGAATAACTTCTTCAGTAGTAGTGGATTTGGTCGCGTAAAGCCATGTAAACTTAGTAAACGCATCTACAACAGCTAAAATGTATTTAAAGCGGTCTGCAGTTCTTTCCAGCGGTCCAAAATGATCTAGATGTAACGTATGACATGGTATCGCAATTTTCTCAACAATTTGCATCTCACCCTCGGGTTTTCCTTGCGTCAAAGAAAAACTTAAACATTTTACACAGTTTTCAATGTAATTTTTTACTCGTAACTTCAGACATGGGAACCAATAATGTCCTACAATTCCATGTATAGTTTTATCAATACCAACGTGGCCCATCTCATCGTGATAAATTCTTATAACGCTATTAATCATATTTTCCGGAACAACAAATAAATTTTTCTCTGAGTATCTACGAAAAACTAGTCCATTAATTAATACGAAGTATTTGTGTTCTTTGGTTTCCAGTTCCTCCGCTATCCCTTTTAGTTTCACATCTGTTAATTGTTTATACATAATTTCATCTTCAGTCGTAATAGAACTTATCATCATAACGCTTCGGCTCAGACAATCAACATGTACCATCTTATCTGACGCTCTATGTATCAACTCGAATTTGTAATTTTGTAACGCTAAACTCCAACGCGCTATCCTCGGATTTATATTTATTTTTTTCATCGCCTGCACTAATGAATTACAATCAGTAACAACGCGAAACTTTATGCCATGGATATATACATGAAAACGCTCTATAGCTCGTACAATAGCAAGCGTTTCTAATTCATAACTGTGATAGTTTTTCTCGGCATCGGAAGTTGCCTTACTGAAATAACCAATTGGACGCATATGACCATCGGATTGTTTTTGAAGCAAAATGGCTCCAAAGCCTAGACTACTAGCGTCTGTATGTAATTCTGTATCCGCAACAGGGTTATATATACATAATACCGGCGGGTTTGTTAATTCTATTTTTAATTCTTGAAATGCTGTCATGCACTCTTGATTAAATACAAATTCTACATCCTTTTTAATCAACGCCTGAAGTGGTTTAGTTTTAACAGAATAATCTTTAATAAATTTTCTAAAGTAGTTTGATAACCCTAAGAAACTTCTTAACTCTTTAATATTTCTAGGACACGGAAAATCTAATATAGCTTGAACATGACGTTTGCATAGCGTAATACCCTTTGATGAAATTAGATAACCTAAATATTCAATTTCTTTACTTAAGAATGTACATTTGGCTAAATTCAATTCCAATCCGTATTTTTTCAAATAAATCAATACTTCCTTTAATATTTTTAGATTTTCCTTAATCGACACAGTAGGAATGAGAATATCATCAATGTAAATTAAAATCTTTCCTTCTCTAATTAATGAATCAAAAATTTGAAGAACCCGTTTTTGAAATTCTGCTGGTGCTTCTGAATAACCAAATGGCATTTTGACAAACTCATATTGTCCAGAATGCGTAGCAAAAGAAAAATATCGTGTATGCTCTGGATGGATATCCAGTTGATGAAAACTATCTTTCAGATCCAGCTTGGTAAAAACACTCTTACCATACAATTTATCCAGCTGATCTTCGATTATTGGAAACGGATATTTTTGAGGAAATATCCTTTGATTGAGTGGTCTTAAATCGACACACATCCTCTTTTTACCATTCCTTTTTGATACTAATACAATCCTAGAACAGTATGGAGAAATACTTGATTTAATAATACCCTTTTCAAGCAAGTCGTCTATTATATCCTGTAGCTCTTTCTTTTCTGTCATCGACATACGTCTTGGTGTGTATCTAAAAAAAGAGTGGTCCTTTAAATGTACATATACGCAATGACCGTCTTCTACTCTATCGATTTCCATGTTTTCAACCTCTCTAAATGTATTTAACAAATCCTGTCGATCCTTTAAGCAAAGGTTTTTATCTAAATTTTCCGTTATTACATCATATTTCTCCCTCTTCTCAATAGCGTTAATAGTAAGAATACTTTTGACATCTTCATCGCAGCTGTAAACGTGTTCGAAAGTACATTGGTTATTATAATAGGTAAACTTTAACTTAGAACTATTCACAAAATCTCTACCGATAATCGCATCGTATCTCATAGTTTTATCATCTACTACTAAAAAGACAATATCAAACCAAGAATCCTTAATATTCCCTAACACAATTTGGTCATAAATTTTACCATAAATTATAACAGGAGATTCGTTAATTCCATTATAGTTAATTTCCTTTTTAACCTTTAATAATCCGCGATCTCGAAATAAATTTTCGTACACCGATTTTTTTAATAAGCTAACTGGGCTACCAGTGTCTATTAAAGTACGTATTTTTGTCTCATTACTCAATCTATAAATGTAAACAAATGGCTTATCACACTCATCCTGAGGCATTCGTCCGATTTGGGTGATTTCCTCTGCCTCCTGATTTCCCGCTGCTTCTTCCACGGAGAATGAGTCTGCATCACGACGCTGCACATGATTCAGAGCTGCACCCCGACGATTTTCTCTGTTTGGACACATTGGGCTGAGATGACCCGGTTGACCACACTTGAAACATTTCGGTCTGGCCATCGTACAATTTTGCGACAAATGTCCTGGCTTCCTACACGTAAAGCACACCTTCTCTTCTGTTGCATTGATTCTTCCTCCCACTTCATTTGCTCTTCTATTATCGTATTTCGAAAATGGTTCAGTCTTTCTGACGACCACATTGTCTTCTGTGATTTTTCGAACGTGTTCGATGAAATCCGGAACATTGTTTATCCAAGTACTTAGTACTAGTTTTCGGAGTGTAAAATCTTTCACCCCATCAGCCAAGAGTTCCACTTTTTCTTTCTCCGTCAACGTTAGAAATTGCATAAGATTCAATTTTGCTTCCGCATACTCCACAAATTTTTCCGTGTGTGATTTCCACGAACGGGCACGTATCCTTTCTAAAATTGTAGTATACGATTCTTTTCTTTCAAAATATCTTCTAATTTGAAATCTGAATTCATCCCATGTAGAAACTGACTCCAACGGTTGACGATTATACCATTCCAACGCCCGACCTTGTAGTTGGCTAATCGCCGCCAAAACCAACACATCATCCTTAAATCGATACATTCGAGCCACACATCCGACTCTCTCTAACCACCTTGTCACATTTTCTTCATCCTTTCCCGAAAAAGAAGGAATCAATTTTCCTGCGCATTTCACCTGCTGCCAAATATTCGATTGATTTGAATCCGTTCCTCTCACTGGCACTTGTTCCGTATTTACGCGGAGACTTTCCGTTGCAGTTAACGAAGATGAAGAACGCTGTCTCTCTTCCATAATATGCACTACCGCTTGCACAATTTCCTGCATATTAATTTCACTGACCGTTCTACTGTTCAATGCATTCCCTCTACTCTGCACTACTGCATCTGGATCGTTATGTGATCCTACTGATAGAATAATCAGGAAATCGCTTTTATATTTTATATATGTTCACAAATTAATAATCTTTATTTCTCTTATACAATAACGTGGATATATATCGGAAACTCTTTCTAACGATTACGCAATGCACTAGTCAAGTTGCCTTCCTAACCTTACATACATCCTTGGTCAAGATGACAACTAAGGTACAGTTTACAAAATCATATTTCAACATACCTCCTTGATTTTGTACATTTAGAACATTCTGAACATTTTGAATTCTCTAGGGTTACAATGACAATGTTTCTAGCCCTAATAATGTGCGAAATTTTTCGAATTTAGTCTTTCCTAACGATTTAGTGAGTATGTCTGCAATTTGTTCCTCACTAGCTACTTTCTGAGCATTAATTAATCCCTTTTTCTCATAGTCGTGAACAAAGTGATAGCTTATGTCGATATGCTTAGAATTCTTCGAAAATTTCCCATTCTTGGATAAAGCAATTGCACCTGTGTTGTCCTCGTAGACCTTTACTGCATTTGCTATAATTATATCCAAGTCTTTTAATACTCCTTTGATAGGTATAATTTCGCTTACGCAGTCAGCAAGTGCATAGTATTCTGCGTGAGTAGAAGCTCTGGATACAATCTTCTGTTTTTGCGACTTCCATAAAATTACGTTTCCAAAAACACGTATTAGTATTCCGGATGTGGATTTCCTGTCCACTGTATCTGATGCCCAATCAGCATCGACAAACGCATCCAGGATATTAGTATATTCTGAGCTGTAAATCAATTTGATAAAACGGGTGTTGTACAGATATTTTAGAACTCGTAATGCATATTTAAAGTGAGTATTACTATAGCATGTTTGATAGCGACTCAAATAATTTACTGGAAAGGATACATCTGGTCTGGTTCCGTTTGCAATGTATAATAACTCTCCTATTAGATTTCTGTATTTTACATCTTCTTGTGTTATCTCAGCAGGTTCCAACTTCAGATTCATTTCCATGGGTGTATTAAAGTTTTTTGAATCTTTGACTTCATATTTTGTTGCGAGACTCTCTATGTATTTTTGTTGGCTCAAGAACATTCTTCCTTTTGTTTGATTATGTTCTATTTCAATTCCCAAGTATTGTTTAATTGGTCCCAAATCCTTCATTCGAAATCTTTTGCTTAGTGTTGTCTTGAGTTTTTGTATACAGTTTGGATTACAACTGCAGATTAATAGATCGTCTACATATAAGATTATGTATAATCGTTTTCCGTTTATATTTCCAGTGTACAAACAGTTGTCGTAGTTTGATCTTTGAAAACTAATAGAACTCATAAATTCGTGAAAACATTCGTACCATTCTCTCGGACTTTCTCTTAATCCGTATAGTGACTTTTTCAATAAGCATACTTTATTTCTTTCCGTCTTATATCCTTCTGGGGGATAAATGTATACTTCCGACTTGATTTTTCCATTAAGAAAGGCGGTTTGTACATCCATTTGTTCAATTTTTAGTTTCTTTACGCATGCGACTGACAGCAATGTTTTTAAAGTGTTCATCCTTGCTACTGGGGAATAAATCTCTTCGTTCTCTTGATATATCTGTTGAAATCCTTTAGCTACAACCCGAGCTTTGTATTTTCCGTCGGATTTAATTCGATAAAGCCATTTAACTTCTATAATATCTTTATTTCTTGGTGTGTCGACTACAGTCCAAGTATCATTGTTTTCCAGACTTTCCATCTCTTCTTACATGGCATTTTTCCATTGTTTATTGTCTGGACATCTTAGTGCTTCTTCGTAGTTATCTGGTACATTAGGATTGCAATAATTTACATAGACAACATGCTCGTCATATTTCCTTGGCATTTTTCTATCTCGTTTGGGATTTTCTCTTCTTTCTTGTTCTTGATTTCCTCTCGTATCTTGTTCTGGATTTTCTCTTCTATCCTCTTCTGGATTTTCTCTTCTATTTTCTTCTGGATTTTCTGGATTTATTACCTCCTTGGTCTTATCTTCTTCATTTTTTTCATCTTGGTTTGTAATTTCATTTTCTTCTTCGTCTTCTGAGTATCTTGAGTCTTCGAGTCTGATGTACTTTGTATTATTTTCAATAAATTGAACGTGGCGACTTATGATTACCTTTCTGTTAATTAATATTTTATACCCTGTGTCTGTATAACCAATTAGGATACCTTTCTCCGCTTTTGAGTCTAGTTTTGAGGTTCTATACCCTTCTGGAATCCTTACATATGATATGCTTCCGTATAGATGTAGGTTTGATATGTTTGGTCTTTTTCCAAAGAATATTTCATACGGCGTTTTCTTTATTATTGTGTTAGCTAATAATCGGTTACCTATGTATGCGGCTGTATATACACATTCTGGCCAATAATTTTTGTCGACCTTTGCTTCCGACAATAAACATCTGGCACGATCCATGATGGTACGGTTGTACCTTTCCGCTACACCATTTAGTTCATGAGTATGTGGAGGGCCTGGCCTTAAGTATATGCCTTCTTGTTTGGCTAGTTCCATGAAGTTATTATTTATGTATTCTCGTCCATTGTCGCAATAAATCTGTTTGATTTTCTTTCCTGTATGGTTCTGCATTAACTTTATGTACTGGACAAATCGATCGTATACCTCGCTTTTCCTTTTTATGCAGTATACGACAGCAAGTTTACTATAGTCGTCAATGAATGTTACAAAGTATCTTTCACCTTTGTATCCGATTTGATTTATTGGGCCATTTACATCCGTATGGACAATCTCCAAAATGTCCTTTGCTTTGCTTCGATTGTTTCTAAACTTTAGATTTGTCATTTTATTTTTAAGGCATATTTCACATTTCATATACTCGTCTCCAATCCTTTTAGGTAGTCCTTCAAGCAGTTGCATTTCGCATAAATATTTTAGATCTTGGAAGTTTGTGTGACCTAGTATTCGATGCCATCTTTCCTTGTTTGTCATTTCCACGGATCCCATGTATGAACTAGCTTCTTTGTTTCCATAGGGTGTTGTTCTTCCTTCTAATTTGTACAGTTTATTAACTTTAATTGCCATTGCGATTAGATTGTCATTACAGTTGTATATTTTTGCTGTATCATTGTCGAATATGACATAGTTATTGTGCTTTGCAATGCTCGATACACTGATTAAGTTTTGTTTCATGCTTGGAACATAGTAAACATTTTTAATTTCAATTCTTTGCAATTTACCCATAACATTGAAGTACATTACTATATTACCGATTTTATCTGACTCCAGTGAGAAACCATCACCAACTTTAATGTTTATTGGATTTTTCAAACTTACGGTTTCGGTGAAGTATTTGTCGGTGTTTACTATGTGGTCTGAGCATCCACTGTCTAGCAGCCACTTAATATTTTCTCCCTCAAATCTTTCGCTTGACGTTACAGTGTTTGAAGACATTACCTCAACGTTGAATGTATTTCTATTTATATTGTCTTCTATTGTTGAGCTTCCTGCCATCCTTGTGGAATAATTTCTGTTGTAGCCTCCTGGGTATCTATTTGTTTGATGTGTATTGCTTCGACAGTATCGTTCTACGTGTCCAATTTTATTACATTTGAGGCATCTTTTGACTGGATTTTGAGATCTGAAATACTTTTCGTGATTTTCGTATGTATTTGTATGACTGTTACCTGTATTTGGAAATCTTCTTTGAAATGTTTTGTTTTGGAAGTGACCTCTGTTATATCTTTGTGTATGTGAATTGAACGTTTGCATCATATCTTTAATACTGGTGTTTGTGCTTTGTCGTTTTTGATAGTCTACCAGTAGTTTTGATTTTACAAATTCGACTGTTTTTTCCTTTTCTGGTAGGGCATCTATGATATCTACTATGTGCGCCATGCTTTCGGGAAGTGTTAGAAGGCAGTAGTTTAATTTATCGCTTTTACTTACTGCTTCTCCAGCGTTTTTCAGTTCGTTCACATGTTTCTCAAATTCATTAAAGAATTCAATTGGATTTTCATTTTCCTTCATTCTTAATTCTAACAGTCTTCTCTTGCATAGAAGTTTTATTGCACTACTCTTGACTAAGTAAATTTCATCAAATTTTTCAATCATTTTTTTAGCAGTTACTTCTGATATAATCAATTCCAATTGTGTATTTGTGACACTATATACTATATAGTTCTTTGCTTTTACCTCCTTTTTGTTCCATATGGCTTCGGTGATATCTTGAGGTCTGCCGTTGTATTGGATCGCCTCTACACAGTCTTTCATTTCGAGTAACAATTTTAACTTGAATCTCCATTTATCGTAATGTGTGCCATCGAAAGTTTGTAATATGCAATCTTCTCTCTTGTCTTGCATCGTGTTCAATTTTAGGTTAGATTGCGTTCGTAGATAGCGTTTTCCTTTTCTTTTCGTTTTATTTAACGTTTTATTTATTTAAAATACAAACCACGGGACTGCTACCATGATAGAATAATCAGGAAATCGCTTTTATATTTTATATATGTTCACAAATTAATAATCTTTATTTCTCTTATACAATAACGTGGATATATATCGGAAACTCTTTCTAACGATTACGCAATGCACTAGTCAAGTTGCCTTCCTAACCTTACATACATCCTTGGTCAAGATGACAACTAAGGTACAGTTTACAAAATCATATTTCAACACCTACATCTGGACTGTTTTCACCTAACATCATTTCCATTGAGGTTGGCCACCCTACACGCTCAAAATGATCTAATAATCGTTCCAAGATTTGTACACGGCTGCCTTTACTAGAAATTTTCAAGCGAGCTGCTATTCCTCGAAGGTCGTTTATCGATGAACTCTCCAATGTCGTTCGGTCCATACAAAACCGTACTGCTAGTTCAAGTGTTTACAAATCACCGGCAACTGTCGTACCAACAAAGACTTGTCTATAAGTATGTCCTTATTGTCTACCCAGAGGTGACTGCGTATCACTTTCAAAATGTCTCGAACGTTCTATCACCAACCGAAAATTTCACTTAGCACAAAATCGTTCTCTATCAATCCCATTAAGCACGATATGTTCATTGATCAATATCCTCGTAATGCTCGTTACCACCAATAGTTAAATCCTTATAATCAATCCAAGCAATAATCCCACTTCTGATATTTGAACTGTAGTAAATAACAGTTCGAGTCGTCAGGACAATATACATTTATTTGCACACGAATTTACAGCAGTTAGATTCTAGGAGAAAAGAATATATATGTATATATATATATATATTGAATGTTTAACAAGATATCGTCTACGGTCCTTTGTAGCTTCTATCTCTCTCACTATCGCACACACACACGAACAGTCCTTCGTCGTGACAACAATTATCTATTCAGTTCAAAGCCTCAACTCTATCTCTCCTCTACTCTCGAATACCTGTCTATATAAACATCTTACACAATTCGCGTCTTCCGCGTTAGCCTACAGGGGGCAGCGGCCACCAGTCGCGAATAACACACCGCATTACTCATAGTCACATAGTTCGCGCCTACAAACTTTAACGCTGGGATAGCCTGGGAAATGATATTTACACGATCTTATAGGGGAAAATCTACTGAAAATATTCTATTTTGTTACAATGCGCGATCCCCCGAGACAAAAAAGATACACCTTGTCAACTGTAAAGCATTTTGAGATTTTTCTTTATTTCATTCAACATTATGTTTAAAAGACATTATATACAATAATTATTAATGACGTGCACGATTTCTTATCTCAAAGGAATGCTCTTCAAAAAAAAAAAATCGAAACCAAATATTAACTGAGCTCCTCAGGACACCACGAAGAAACAGAACAGTTTTTCCGCGTAAAAGATTCTAATTTTAAAATGTCCAACTTTAAGTGTTTGTATAATTTAAATCTTAATGATATTTGATTTATTTTCTTCATTTCCGAAATCTATGAACATTTAAGAAGAGATACGTGTCGATCAGATATTAATATGAGAAAGTTGATTTTTGGCAGAATGTCACTGAATTTCTCGATTTGGACCACTGTGCGCCGTGACATCGCATCGTGACGGCGCACTGTGGGGTATTTGACCCGAAAAAGTGGAAAAAATTCGATTTCTAAATTTTTGCGTATGGCATAAAATTTTTGTTGTTCGTTGTAGTTAAAGGTCTGAAGAATAAGGCTGCAATATTATTTTTTCTATTTGTACACCCGTGAAGTAGTAAACTTCATCGAAAGTCGAGAGATTTTAAGGCGCGCTTGCCGTTCTTAAACTCTCTAAGACAGCGTCTGTTCATTGGCTATTTTCAAGTGTTTGAAGGAAAATTCTGTAAATTCTTGTATTACAAAAGTTGTTCAGGTAGGTATACAGAGCACTTTCGCATAGATTTTATTTTGTTATCATCTAAATTAGTATAGTTATTAATATTTGAATATTACCAATCATTCTGTTAGCTTTTCAAAAATTACAAAACTTTATTGACAATTTTGTTATAGTATAAAGCTTTATTGAGTGCTCTTTTTGGTGTCATTACATTCGGCAAAGATTTGTGATTATAAGCCAACAAATTTTGATTCCGGATATGTCCGGATTCAAATTTTATAGCTAATTTAGTATTAAGCGTTTAGCAGCGTTTCACGTACGCCTGCATGTTCGGCTACGATTGCTACGGCTGGTCTGGATTGGAAAATCGTGACCCATTTTGTTATAACTTTAGAACCAGTAGAGATATTGCAATGAAATTTTCACTAAAATTATTTAAAAAATAGCAATTTTTAACTATAGGTAAATAAAATTTTTTTTGCATTTGTTAAACAATAATTATTTACTAAAAAGTTTCGAGATTCACATATTTTGCATAAAATATAATAATTTACATCATTTCAATATAATTTATGTGTAAAAATAATTCTTTTCAGCTTTTCGGTGCAAATATTCCACTATCGCCACGGTCTTACATGGGTTCTCGATAATCTGAGGAAAAAATGTTTCCAACAAAAGAGGAACAGTATTTAGTCGTCTACAAATTTCAATATGTAAAAGTTAAAAAAATTTTTTTTTTTTCAAAAAATTGAGGTAAATTTTATTTTTTAAATACTAAAATGTATTTTGGATTTCATAATGTTGTAGCTGATCTTAAGACGAATCCAACGATATATAATATTATAACCTTGAACCTATAAATAACGCTACAATAGTTTTTTCCACTTTTTCGGGTCAAATACCCCACAGTGCGGCGCGGCGGCCCAGGGCGCGCTCTGATTGGTCCGTGTTTTTCGTTAATAACTCCTAAACAAAGCCGCAGTTGACATTGGTGCAAAGGAAAATGTCTCTTATAATGGTCTCAGGAACCTCCCATTTCAAGGAACGACACTTGTTCTGGGACACCCTGTATATGCAAGTAATCTACAATAATATTTTTCCATAAACGGTACTATTTAGTAACGTATAGATACTTGAAAGTAACATATTCTCGTGACCGAGAGAAGCATGGAAAAACTTGTGTTAAAGAAATGATCTTTCTCACAAGTTTAGTGTATCAAATCGAGATAAAAACATATCTAGGATGTAAAGGAAGGTTTATAGAGTAATTTTACTGCTTTTTGTTTTATACTCTTCGGTGGTTTTGATAGAATAAACAATCAAAAGTGATATAATTTTTTTTCAGAAAATTAATATGTATCATGTAATAACTTTTTTTCTCAGCATAACACCTCTTTAATTTTTTGCGAGGTTAATCATTAGACATTGCTTTATACAATCCTGAAAAGTTTATATGCGATCTCATGCTGGAACATACCTTTTTATGCGATTTAGATCACTATGGCATGTTATGAGAAGCACGCGATTAATGATTACGGAAATGCTACGTGATACTGCTACGGGGAATACATTAAGATATGATTATTATACAAGGGTTAAGATAAGAATGGGTGTATGGTATGAGGTGAGAATCGGATGTGATTATCGGAGCGAAGTATGACTACTAATAACCAATGAATATTATTAATAATTACGGTTACAATATCCTACTCTTATTAACTATGCTTATAACCTATAGCAACACGTCAGCAGACGTGACAATAATTTTTGGAAAATCTTTTTTGCACATCATCTAGTAAACCGATACTTCTAATTGATTACAAAAAATCAGTTCGTTTGGTACAATTCCAAAAAAGATATTTTGTTTTAAAGGGCGTTCGAATACTTTCGTCACCTACTGTAGATGTATGGCGTGCTGCAGATTCAACACACCCAAAATCTGAATCATTCGGTAAGAACGAATGTCCTGATATTAAGAACTTCTGCTGTATAACCTTCACTGCTATATCATCACTTTGCACTAATTTTAACAGAGGCAAAGCTATTTTTATATTACGATTTTGCTCAGTACAAGAATCACTGTTTTAGATTCCGCGCCGATTCGAGAAATCGGATCGATACCGGGACTCTAAGATTGATGAAACAGGGTTGAGCGCGATTCGATTGAGAGATCGAACGAGACATTTACACAGATGAACGAGAAGAAATCAAGGCGAAACGAATGTCGTGTTAAGGACCCTTTAGTTTGCATCGTCTCCGGCGCGCGGACATGTTGGACCATTTAGTTTGGTGTCCGGTGGGCTGGTCGTAATTCGTGAGGCTCGCACAAAGGCCAAGCGCTGGGGATCGTGTCTAACCCCAGGGGTTCGCGGACAAACCCCAGGGGTTCCCTGAATCTTTTACTCCCCTCTACACCTCAGGAGATGCCAATCCTAGAGCCGGTCCGTCACCGGTCCGTCGCCGGAGAAATTCCAAGCTCTCCGAAATTTTTCCGGCCGCCGCACAGTGGTCCCAAAGCCCGAAAACGTGGCCAAAACCTCAAGACGTACCTGGATTAAATTTAAAATTTGTGATGTTATGTTTTCAAGGTCGCTGATTACGAATCTGAACTTAGAATTTCGAAAAACAAAATGGCCGATCCAATATGGCGGACGGGTATCTGAAAAAATGATTCGATTTCTAAAAAAATTGGCAATACGATGTTTTCTTGGATCTCTGATTACGATTCTGAACTTAGAATTTCGAAAAACAAAATGGCCGATCCAATATGGCGGACGGGTATCTGAAAAAATGATTCGATTTCTAAAAAAATTGGCAATACGATGTTTTCTTGGATCTCTGATTACGATTCTGAACTTAGAATTTCGAAAAACAAAATGACCGATCCAATATGGCGGACGGGTATCTGAAAAAATGATTCGATTTCTATAAAAATTGGTAATACGATGTTTTCTGGATCTCTGATTACGAATTTGAATTGAAAAATTTGATGGAACAGGAAGGTTGAATCAAATATAGCAATATTTGCAATGGAGGAATGAGGCATTGGTAAATAAAACTTTAATACGCTTATCGTTAAATTGCGTTTATTCAATCAATCTAGTAACGATATAAGTTAAAAATAAATTTCGTCATCGGCAGATTCAAAATCTTCTCTGGATGCTTCATGTATTTCTTCTGCATTTGTATCCTTATCTATCCTTGGCGATGCTAATAAGTCAACTGCTTCTGCAGATAGGCTTCTCAATTTCTTTTGCGGCAATTTTCTTATGCCAGATAAAAATGGGTCGGAGTGTAGCAGAAGATGATTAAACACATCCTCCATCGTTTTAACTCGTGAATATTTTCGAGATAAATCTTTTCGAAATCGCTTCTTTTCCGTGCGCGTGCATCGCGAGACGCAAAAACCAAATACACACTTCCAAATACCCGTCCGCCATATGGGATCGGCCATTTTGTTTTTCGAAATTTTAAGTTCAGAATCGTAATCAGAGATCCAGAAAACATCATATTACCAATTTTTATAGAAATCGAATCATTTTTTCAAATACCCGCCCGCCATATTGGATCGGCCATTTTGTTTTTTAAAATTCTAAGCTCAGATTCGTAATCAGCGACCTTGAAAACATTACATCACAAATTTTCAATGGAATCCAGGAACGTGAATGTTTTCAGTTACCCTTTCAAACCTCACAGTATACCTACTCTACATTACAAAAAATAGTATTACGAACAAATCTGCAAAAATCTGTAGCTGATTTTTGTTTCAGTTGCAAGATAATAGTATAAAGTAGATGCTCGAACAAGTTTTAGGGCCTGAGTTGCCGTGAGTTGTAACTTCCACTCTACATTTTTAAAATTTACGCCTTCACTTTTACGTTCTCTTTTGCATACATAGTTACCAGTTAATAATAAACATTTGGCACTAAAAACTATGCAACTTATGTTCAAAAACAGCATTCATAATGCACAATTAAAATCAATACGATACAATACAATTTGTATACTGTACACTTAAAATTCGCACTGAGGCTTGGAAGAGTATGAAAGCACTGTCTAAGAAAACCAAAGTTCGGACTGCGATTGTTGGTCAGGTAATAAAATGCGACCTTCTTGCCGTTTACCCCCAAGTAGAAACACTCTTAGAATAACCAACCCCATAATTAAAACTTTGTAACCGTGTCGGTCACATATCGACACTTCGCGAACGTAGAAGATAGGAATTGTATTTACCACGACGATCTATGACGTCATATGCGATCCTCGTCGTAGAAAAGGATCGCAAGATCGCCCCACTAATCATAGTTGCGTGCGCATCGATCCCCTCTCGATAATCATCGAAGGAGATCGATGAGGGCCATGGAGAACTCACTCTACGTCTGGAAGCGATCTAGTGAGCACGCGTTCGCGAAGTGTCCGTTCGACGATAACCGGTGCGTATTCGGGAGGCCAAACCGTCCTGTTGTACTAGACAAACCGTCTAGCCAACCTCGTTACGTACGCGCCTCAAACCGAGGAGTCGCGATTGCAAACCGCTTCGTGGCACAGTCTAACGTATCACAGCACGCGTAATTTGAACGTAACAGCGTAGTAGTCATTTGCGTCAGATTATTGATGTAAAATAACGTAGCTCCGAAATGTGTAATTTGCTACAAGCAAGCGGAAATTTAAGAATTTATTGAAGTTTCTTTTCTCATCGTATTGGACTGCGAGTCTCAACTATTAGCTTCACGAAAGTCGTCGTGCGGACACTCCGATATATTTAGTGGCTTCAACAGTGTGTGGTTCGCGGCTAGATTCGGGAACGTGTCATATCACCAGATCAAGCATCTGAAATTCCATGTAGATCAGACCTCTGCACTACTGGGTTTCATTATTGTGTCGATCGTCTTTGAGAGGCAGGTTCTCGAATTATTCGGTTTTCGGTATAATCTTTGGATCGTCACTGCCAAGGGGACTCTACTGACACTGAGAGTTGCTCCGAGGTCACGACTGTGCTGAAGGGCAACTTGTAAGTGTTCCGGAATTTCCGAGGTATCGTGATCGTTTCTATAAGTGCGTATCATCTGAGCAGTCAGCAGATCGTACGAGTAGTAAACGAGTCCAAGTCTCGTTGGTGTTTAAACATCTTAGTTATAAAGAAGCGTGATCGCTGGTACTCGTTGACCATGTCTATCCATACTCGGCCGGACTGGATAAATGCTCGTGCTTAGCAATCACGATTCTGTCGTTAATAGGATCATTTCCCATTCGTGCGTATCATCTGAGTCATCAGCAGACCGCACGGGTAGTGAAACGCATCCTCCGGGATTTTCGTTATATAATTAACTTACACGCTGTGTGAGCTATATTCTCTACTTTACCTTATGTGTTACACTGTTGACCGCCACTCTAGTCATATCGACACATTCCGAGGGTTATGCTCTGTATAATTGAATAACATTTACTGCGTAGCGACCAGACGTGGATTCTCAGCGATTATCCGCCGACGGGGTTAGATCATTGTCCAGTAGAAGTAATTTCGTGCAGATCGTAAGTGCAGTCGCACTCTGTAAGACTGATAGCGTAAGGCGTGGCTACCGTATTACATTTAACATTGTTACGAAATCATAATTAATCGTTGTATTGAGACCTAGTTCAATATACCCTCCTTTTACCAGATTTCGCTTACGAATGTTTAACCTTCCATCCAAACTAATCCGCTATCCATTGCATGGAGGCTCGACTCCACACATTCTCAATTCAATACTTCAATTTGCATATCTCTTCAGCCCATCTGGCTAGCTCGATTTAATAATAGATAAGTAATCGAATATACAATTACAAAGGAAATATACGGTTACATAATTGGCGCCCAACGTGGGGCGGTTTAGTTTGGACGAACTGAATGTTCGATAGCGAAGCATGAGTAAGGTGCGGAACCGAAAGTTAGGGGGAACTTTAAGGTCGAAAAACACAGAAAGTAATACAATAATGTCGAGCTCGCGTATTATGCGAACACCACCTCCCGGGACCTCGGGTAATACTAATAACGTGTCCGACTCTGCAGATATAGTAACCGTACAATCTCCGATCACTATCGAACATACCCCGGGGTCTAGCGCTAATCACGACAGAGAACAAATGACGGTTATCATTCAGGAATTGCGGGAAGAGATAGCTAGTCTTAAGAATCAATTGAGACAGGTACAGAGACAGTTAGACGACCAAGTAGGGAATGACGAGCTATATGAACGGGTAACAGAACATAAGATAGAGATGCGTGATTGGCGACGCGATATTGAGCAGAGATTAGAACGGGAGGGTAAAGTTCATGCGGAAGAAATAGCAAAAGTCCGGAGGGAGGCCCTGGAAGGATTAGAGACTCTCCGTGCAAATCAAGAGACGCTCCGGACGAGCGAATATCCAAATGCCAGACCGTACGAATGTGAAGAACGAACGCGTCACCGTGACCATACAAACAACCATCAAGAAGTCCAACATGGACCTATCGAACGGAATATGCCGCCTCCTGCGTTCCACAATACAATTGGGTCCCGATGGACGAGCTATAATGACTCCGCGAGGCTCGACGCAACAATAGCTGCGGCAGCGCGACCGTTTCGAGTGAAGCCCCAAATGCCAACCTTTGAAGGCAAAACCACCGAGAGACCGGCAAAGTACCTGCGAGAAATGAAAAGATTTGTAGAAGCAACACGGCTCCCGGATGATGAACTAAAATTCATCATCACTCAGTCTTTAAAGGGTAATGCCGGAGAATGGTGGGATATTATCTCGGATCAGATCACTACGTGGGCTCAGTTCGCAAAGGCGCTGCTCGATCGATTCTGGTGCTCGGCGATTCAAAGAAAGATCCGTGATAACCTCAGTATCGGGGTATATCGCCCAGAGGCTGGTTCTTCTAGGGTCGCTTACGCTATGAAATTGATAGGAACAGCACGCGACCTGCTGCCACGACCGACTGATGAAGAGATCGTACAGACGTTGGCACGGCACTTCACACAGGCAGTTGATGACTGCGTGCTTGGCCAAAACATTTGTACGATAGACGCCTTCTTATCACTACTTGAACGCTTCGATAATGGAGGAACGGTCAATCGGCAAAGACAAGATGAACGTCCTACTAACAACGTACGCGATTGGAATCCCCGTAATGGTCTAGACCGTACAAATCAGGTACCAACGGGAGTTCCACGAACAACAATCCAAGGCAGGTCTAACAACGAATACCAACGTCCAGTAGGAGAATATCAACGAGCAAATGCAGAGCCTCAGAGGTCAAGATACGACAATGCTCGTCCCTGGCAAGATCAGCGACGACCACATGACGAAAACACTCGCCCATGGCAAGAGTATCGTAGGCAACAAGACCGCCCACGAGAAGGAGGGCCAAGTCGAATACGAGCGGTTCATCTTGAGGAAGAGACATGCCCAGAGGACGAGGAACCTGTCGAAGAAACAGACATAATCCCGGGAAACGACTAGGGATGTCCTCGAATACATGCCTGAGTAACTTCCCCTCTCAGGTGGATGACATCCTGACCGAACTACGTGGGGAAGAAGTTCAGCTACAGATCAGTTCATTGTTCCCAGATACTCGCCGGGAACTACTAGAAGAAGGATGTCCGACACGACCAGCTAGAGGAATGGACCGTTGCCCTGAATTACAACTGAAAATCGAGGATATCCCTGTAAAGGCCTTAATTGATACAGGTAGCACCGTCACGGCAGTGTCGGAGGCGTGGTACAACATGCACCAAGAGATACTACGTAAATGCCCAACATTGCCGGTAACGGGGGCATTTGTAATTGGAGCTACAGGAAGCAAATCTGCCCGACTAAAGAGGCAAATATGGGTTAGACTCGGCTATGAGGACGAAATCATTGAAACGGCGGCAATTGTAGTCCCAGGACTGATTTGTGAAGTAATTCTTGGAGTGGATACATTACGACGGACAAAAGCCTTGCTAGACTTTGGACAGGAGGCACTCTCACTTAAGACAAAAGACGGCCAGATCACCATCAAAATGACTAGAGAAGCAGACGCGGAGATAGCCATACGAAGACTCGACGAAGCCACGAAACGAAATATCGTGCCGCAGAAATCCGAAGATGAAATCATAAAATCTATATTAGATCCGAGTCCAGCTAACATTGAGCAAAAGGCAGTACTGCAACAAGTCATCGAGGCATACCCAGAGGTATGGAGAGAAGATATAGGACGGGTGACATGCTATGAACATCATCTTCACATGAAGTCGAAGGTACCATATTGGAGCAGAACATATCCAATCCCATTGAAATATCTTGAAGCAGCGGACGCTGAAATACAAAGAATGCTGACAAACGACATAATCCGTCCAAGCACGAGCCCATACATTAATCCGGTGGTTCCTGTATTGAAGAAGAACGGATCATTGCGACTATGCCTAGACGCAAGAAAACTGAATGAATTCCTCATCGAGGACCATGAAATGTCAGAAACACCGGACGTCATTTTTCAACGCTTCAAGAAGGTAGACTTCCTAACAAGCCTAGATCTAACAAACAGTTTCTGGCAGATTCCGCTGACACCAGAATCAAGGAAATATACAGCGTTTATGTATCGCGGGAGATGTTATGAATACGTCGTCACGCCCTTTGGTTTGAAAACGAGCAGCGCGAGCTTGGTAAGAGCATTGCGACAAGTGTTGGACGGAATGGAAGGATTCGTCGTAAACTTCATCGATGATATCCTCTGTTTCTCCCCCACATTTGAAGAGCACGTCAAACATCTCAGCGCCTTACTAGCACGATTAAAAGCGCATAATGTCACAATCAATCTGGAGAAGTGCAAGTTTATGAGGAGAGAGATAAAGTTCCTTGGGCACATACTCTCCGTAGAAGGAATCCAGCAGGACCCAGAAAAACTAGCCGCGATAAGAGACTTCCCACCGCCTCGAAATCTAAAACAGCTGCGGGGATTCCTCGGACTCGTGAATTACTATAGCAAATTCACTGACAAACAAGCTGAAACAACGGCTCCGTTGCTGACGCTCTTAAAAAAGGGAAATCACTGGACGTGGAACGAACAATTACAAAGGGCATTTGAAGAGGTTAAACATGCGTTTTGCACCAAGGTTGCACTACAATACGCTGATCCAAGCAAGACCTTCTTCCTATCAACGGATGCGAGCTTCTCCGCACTCGGGGCAGTCGTTGAACAGAGAGACGCAGAGGGCAAATTAAAACCGGTCGCATTTGCGAGTAGAACACTGCATGGCCCAGAATTGGCATACTTCACCACGGAAAAGGAGTTGCTGGCCATTGTATGGGCGTTAGGAAAATTCCGAACTTATTTATATGGGGTTAGAATCATACTAATGACAGATCATAAGGCCATTACCTTTTTGATGAGTAGCAAACTACTTAGCCAACGCTTAACGCGATGGATCCTCTCCATACAAGATTACCAAATAGAAATTCAATATAGGCCTGGGAAGGATAACATCCCAGCAGATATAATGAGCCGCATAGATTATACGCCAATTGGGGGTAACATCGAAAGGGAAACGCGTATACCGATCTTAACCGCACTGGCGCGAACAATGTCGCCCACATTAGCAAAAGCCCTAAGGCAACTGCCCGAGTGGCAACAAAAGGATGAAAACTTGCGCAAAATAATCAATAAGTGTAGGGAATCGGGTGACAGATACGCGAATCGATACGGTCTTAGAAATGACATGCTGTATCATGTGGATAAAACCGGAAAGGAGCGGGCAGTAATACCCGTGCAGCTACGAGATGAATTGATACGTGAAGTTCACGAAATGTATACACACCTCGGTGGACACAAGACCGTGAAACTAGTATCAGAAGATTTTCACGTGTCAAAGTTACACCGACGTGCGCGAAAGTTGATATCCACATGCGACACGTGTCAGCGCGTCAAATATCTCACGCATGCGGCACACGCGGACATGCAAAGTATAATACCAACAGGTCCCCGGGAGGTGTTGTCCGTCGATTTCTATGGCCCTCTGCCTACATCGAAAGGGGGGGTGAAACATATCCTTGTAATCGAGGAATTATTCACAAAGTTCGTGAAACTATATCCTATGCGAAATGCAACCACACCAGTAACACTTACGCGTATATTTAAGCGATATATCCCAACCTACGGTAAACCGAAGAAAATCATCACGGATCATGGCACGCAATTTACTTCGAGGAAATGGACACAGGCTCTACAGGAGGAAGGAATCTACCATATCTTGTCATCTATTCGACACCCGCAGAGCAACCCAGTTGAGCGAGTAAATCGAGAAATCGGACGAATTTTTCGAACATTGATAGCGGAAAAACACTCCTCGTGGGCAAAATGGATTGAAGTAATCGAGACATGCTGCAATGAGATAGTACATGATAGCACAGGATTTACGCCAACGGAATTACTATTACAAGAAAAACCCGTAAGGCCGTGGGCAAAGTGGTTCAAACATATACTGGAAAAACAAAAAGAAGAGCTCGGAAGACACGAAACAAAACTACAACTCGCATTCCAGCGCATGACAATGAAGGCACGGAAGAGATGCGATAGAGCTAATGCTGGAAAACAACAAACGAAATATGAAATTGGCGATCGAGTACTCGTTAGGACAAACCCAGTGTCAAACGCCGCAGATCGCCAGATAGCTAAATTCTTTCATCTATATGAAGGTCCGTATGTGTTAATACAGAGGAAAGGACCGGCCACTTACGTTCTAAGAAGCCCCCACTCTGATGAAATCCGAGGGACGTTCCACGCGTCGAGCCTACGGCCCTATTACCAATCGACGACGGCGTAAGATGTAAACAACGAATCAGTGCGGCACGCGACGGAGCGCGCCGCGTCGAACCAATCATCTAAGATGCAAAATGTAAACACGAGTCCGCGCGGAGTATTACTGAGGATGCAAGGTCCAAAAAATTCTCAGAATCCCCCAAAGTAATGCTAATATAAAAGGGCTACGGAAACCGTGGTGAGAAACAGTTCACAGCCAAGCGTGAAATGGAAAACAACGAAAGCAAAGTGAAAAGAGCGGCCATGGAAAAGTACACGGTCAGTTCTCCAAGGAAGAAAGATGCAGAAACACTTGCTTATGCAAGTTGGGCGATGATAAGCCGTCCTACACAAACGGGTATGGACATCCGTTACCACAGCCCACCACGCTACAACATGAAGACGATAGTAGCAAGGCCGTGGCAGCCAAAGCATCGTCGGGGTCGGCGATATGCACGCGGAGTGGAGACACAGGTCAGGGTGCAAAAAAGGCACGTCCATGCGCAAACCCCGCGTGGAGGACCCATCGCGGCAAAGGAGCAAAGGACGCCCGTGGCCGGGCAGAATATAGAAGCCACTAACACCAGGGAAGCGGAGGAACGATTGGAAATGTCGTTCGAGGTTATTCCAGAACCGGCGGAAATGCAGACGAGCTGGGTGCAAGGAGAACAGGCTGTGGGAGCGAAAGAAAGTTCTCTGACACAGGAGCAGCTCGAACAGTCATTCGAGGTCATCCCAGATCCCAAAAGGGTGAGGGAAATATGGGAACTGACGGAGGAAGATGTGTCCTCCATCTACCAACCATCCACGTCGCGGAGGGAGACATCGCGAGCAAGGGTTCCACGGATAGACGGACCATGGGTGGAGGACCCACCGCTGGAGATCCCGGTGCTGGACCCTCGCGATCCGCTGGGGTTATTATCGTCGGACGGACTGGTCTCACTGACGGAAAGCCTCATCGAGAAGCTGTTGGAGACGCCTGAAGGAGAGTAGAGCCGGCGGAGCGTAATGTGAAAGTGACGGGTGAACACAGTGCGTTAAAAAAAAAAAAAAAAAAAAAAAAAAAAAAATTTTATTAAACTTTTGTTCATACAGCAATGCTGTTTAACGTTCGTGGGACTGCCGGTACAAGCTGCAATAGCAAAAAATTGTATTTTTTTTTTTACTCCCGGCAGTTGCTAAATATTAAGTGTTTCAGTATTATTAATGTCTCGGGAGACAGTGATAAGTTGTTTATGTACAAATGCGAATTTAAGTTAATAATTAGCGACACAAAGAGAGTGATAGACTGTTATGTGCACCAGAGTGAAAATTCGGCTAGCGTGAATGATTACCAGAGAGATGTTACGCGAAATATGGTGTGAAAGGAAACGGTTCATTCTCTGTCGTATGTATGGAACTTATTTCGTGTCTCGCACACACACACCGCTGTGAGAATAACAGGCGAAACGTGGTTTATTTAGTTTATTATTCTTGACATTGATTTGATTACTTGTCCGCGTACGAGACACGAGACGAGTGGACTGTAAACTCTTCAAGGTATGACCAGTCATATAAACGTTCTCATAGACGTTGCGAGACATACGTGTAGCGAGAAATTCTGTGATATATTTCGTGCGCGATCGTCAACATCTCCGGGTAGTTGTGCCATTTTGACTTCGGGAATGTAGTCTACAGATTACGAGGTGCATTCCGAATGCGCTCCTGCACCTGTAATCTCAAAGGGAAGGGGGAAGTATATGTAACCGTGTCGGTCACATATCGACACTTCGCGAACGTAGAAGATAGGAATTGTATTTACCACGACGATCTATGACGTCATATGCGATCCTCGTCGTAGAAAAGGATCGCAAGATCGCCCCACTAATCATAGTTGCGTGCGCATCGATCCCCTCTCGATAATCATCGAAGGAGATCGATGAGGGCCATGGAGAACTCACTCTACGTCTGGAAGCGATCTAGTGAGCACGCGTTCGCGAAGTGTCCGTTCGACGATAACCGGTGCGTATTCGGGAGGCCAAACCGTCCTGTTGTACTAGACAAACCGTCTAGCCAACCTCGTTACGTACGCGCCTCAAACCGAGGAGTCGCGATTGCAAACCGCTTCGTGGCACAGTCTAACGTATCACAGCACGCGTAATTTGAACGTAACAGCGTAGTAGTCATTTGCGTCAGATTATTGATGTAAAATAACGTAGCTCCGAAATGTGTAATTTGCTACAAGCAAGCGGAAATTTAAGAATTTATTGAAGTTTCTTTTCTCATCGTATTGGACTGCGAGTCTCAACTATTAGCTTCACGAAAGTCGTCGTGCGGACACTCCGATATATTTAGTGGCTTCAACAGTGTGTGGTTCGCGGCTAGATTCGGGAACGTGTCATATCACCAGATCAAGCATCTGAAATTCCATGTAGATCAGACCTCTGCACTACTGGGTTTCATTATTGTGTCGATCGTCTTTGAGAGGCAGGTTCTCGAATTATTCGGTTTTCGGTATAATCTTTGGATCGTCACTGCCAAGGGGACTCTACTGACACTGAGAGTTGTTCCGAGGTCACGACTGTGCTGAAGGGCAACTTGTAAGTGTTCCGGAATTTCCGAGGTATCGTGATCGTTTCTATAAGTGCGTATCATCTGAGCAGTCAGCAGATCGTACGAGTAGTAAACGAGTCCAAGTCTCGTTGGTGTTTAAACATCTTAGTTATAAAGAAGCGTGATCGCTGGTACTCGTTGACCATGTCTATCCATACTCGGCCGGACTGGATAAATGCTCGTGCTTAGCAATCACGATTCTGTCGTTAATAGGATCATTTCCCATTCGTGCGTATCATCTGAGTCATCAGCAGACCGCACGGGTAGTGAAACGCATCCTCCGGGATTTTCGTTATATAATTAACTTACACGCTGTGTGAGCTATATTCTCTACTTTACCTTATGTGTTACACTGTTGACCGCCACTCTAGTCATATCGACACATTCCGAGGGTTATGCTCTGTATAATTGAATAACATTTACTGCGTAGCGACCAGACGTGGATTCTCAGCGATTATCCGCCGACGGGGTTAGATCATTGTCCAGTAGAAGTAATTTCGTGCAGATCGTAAGTGCAGTCGCACTCTGTAAGACTGATAGCGTAAGGCGTGGCTACCGTATTACATTTAACATTGTTACGAAATCATAATTAATCGTTGTATTGAGACCTAGTTCAATATACCCTCCTTTTACCAGATTTCGCTTACGAATGTTTAACCTTCCATCCAAACTAATCCGCTATCCATTGCATGGAGGCTCGACTCCACACATTCTCAATTCAATACTTCAATTTGCATATCTCTTCAGCCCATCTGGCTAGCTCGATTTAATAATAGATAAGTAATCGAATATACAATTACAAAGGAAATATACGGTTACAACTTACCTAGCTGAAAGTTAATTTTTTAGGTTTTGGCCACGTTTTCGGGCTTTGGGACCACTGTGCGCCGCTCCAGCGTGGCACAGGCAGAATATAACATGCTGTATTTATTTAAAAAGCTATTGACTAGAACTTGTCAGAGTTTGTCGTGTCAATAGGTGGCGAATACGTTGTTAAGGAATTTAAACGTTATAACAAAGAGTTTGATTTTTTTGAAAAGTTAGTACAATTATTAATTGATTATATGACGTGGAAAAAGATTTGTGGAAAATGCAATTGGTCGGAATTGCAGAGGAAGTACTAACAGTTGTATTTCGCAATTTTTTTGGGGTGGCTCTTTATTGAAAATTTGAAGAGCACGTTGCGTGGATCTATTCCTGGCCAGCGTTTCTCTTGCAAATTATTAGAAAAACATGAAAGAGGAAAAAGTAGTACATACTGTTTTTTATACGCAATGCAACGACATATGTCATTTTTTTGTGTTTATGATATTTTGTTAGATGCAAATCCGTATATTGTACAGCGACCCTCAAGGTCATGCAAGCTCGGAAACGAAAGAAGCATTTTGAATATTTAATACCAATGTGTTTGCAAGTATTTCAAAATGCTTCTTTCGTTTCTGACCTTGCATGACCTTGAGGGTCACTGCACAGTATACGAATGAATTCGACTAGACACGCGCTCTCATGTGACATAAGAAATAATAAAGCATTCTATTTTAAAAAATTGAAGGTCACTTTCATATCTAACAAAATATCATAAACACAAAAAAATTACATATGTCGTTGCGTTGTGCGTATAAAAAACAGTATATACTACTTTTTCCTCTTTCATGTTTTTCTAATAATTTGCAAGAAAAACGCTGGCCAGGAATAGTGTGAAACACCCTGTAGATCCACACAACGTGCTCTTCAAATTTTCAATAAAGGGCCACCTCAAAAAAATTGCGAAATACAACTGTTAGTATTTCCTCTGCAATTCCGACCAATTGCAATTTTCTACAAATCTTTTTCACGTCATGTTGTCAATTAATTGTACTAACTTTTCAAAAGAATTAAACTCGTGGGTAGCGGTTTTCATATCTTAGCCCACAGCTGTCCCGCTATCATTCGTACGGGGCAGTGTTTTGAACTAGTCAGAACATAAACAAATCCGCGAGCAACACAACACGCCTTTTTGGGCAACGTTGCAATCTATTGGTGTGATTTTTGAGCTGGTACATTATAATTTAGAATGTGGAAGTCCCTTCCAACACGTGTTGGCCACGTGTTTTCCTTCGTGCTTTTGTCGGACGGTGGTCATAAAGTAATTTATGCTCGTCAACGAAACTTATTTGTACGCTACCCTCATTTATACCTGTCTTTACCTGTAATAAAATTGATGGACTTAAGGTAACGGACGAACAGGAGAACACCTTCTATGTGCAGCTGTTTGTAGTTATTGGGGTGTTTCACATTCCATGTGTACCGTATGAAATTTTTAAACGGTGTGTACAAGGTCAATCAAGTTGCAAAGTGTCGCAGTGTAAAATGAACAATTTACTTACTACTTTCCTGTGCATACTCCCCTCTACGTGTATTCTCGAAGACTACATACAATGACTCCCACTAATATTTGGACACTCCAAAAAAGACGATAACTTTTCAAATATTGGACTATATGATTTGAGCTTTTTTAGAAAGCCAGATCAATTAGTTTACTACAGGACGCGAAAGGAAATTTTTTCTTTTTTACGTGGGCCTATATTGAAAATTTAAAACATACGTTTTGTAGATCTGTGTCAATTCTGAAAATTCCTTCAAAATCAGTCAATGTTGCAATAAGCTGCAAACGTTCAAAGATGTTGAAAATTTTAATTTTTCACGAATTTTAACCGATTTCGATGAAACTTTCACAATTGACACAGACCTACAAAACGTACTTTTTAAATTTTCAATATAGGCCCACATAAAAAAATTGTAAAATGCAACTTTTAGTATTTTTTCTATAATTCCGATCAATTGCAATTTTTTAAAAAATTTCTTTTCCCATCCTGTAGTAAACTAATTGCTCTAGCTTCACAAAAAAGTTAAAATCGTATGGTAGAATATTTAAAAAGTCATCGTCTTTTTTTGAGCGTCCAAATATTAGTGGGAGTCGCTGTATGTAGCATTTTTACATTTATTTTCCTCCGGAGAAGTCGGGGCGCCTACAAATTATTTTACAGTCAACACATGTTGCCCGAGAAAGTGCCGACTTCCAACTCAATAGAAATGAACTGTGATACACCTCTCCATACCCAACCAGCACACATCGTCTCATAGATGTCTGTTTCATGTCGTCGTCCCGTCTGAACGTCTATGTCCCAAAGATACGTCTTTTAGTCGCCAAAAAGATATCTTTATGGAGACGTTGTTTTCACAGCAGAGGGTGAACGTCTTTCAGCTGTCTCATTTCAGTCGTAAATGCAACGTCTCCATAAAGGGTATCTTTTTGGCGACTGAGAGACATTTTCCGGAGACGTTGTTTTTCCTACGCCGCCGGTAAAGAGTGGGGTGGAGTAGGGGGATACAGCTTCTAAGGAAGAACTTTTTTCTGTGCACTTTTTCGAAAAAAGAGCTCTGCATGCTAATCCGCAATAATACAGAGAGTATTTCAACGCAAAGAGCATTTGGAAAAAGTGTACAGAAAAAAAGTTCTTCCATAAAAATGTACACTTTTGTTGTTTACAAAGTTCCAAGAGCCAAATCCAAAAAAGGGCTCTGTACGGGACCCCGCAATAATGCAGAGAATATTTCAACACAAAGAGCATAAAAAAATATTGCTTCTTCGCGAAATGCGGCTTACCCGCGTGATCGAAAAAATCAAGCTGTTTCATATATTCTCTGTCAGTGTCTTTCCTGCGAGAAACATATCTGCTTCTCTGTCTTCGTAGTTCACCCCGAGTGGCGCTGTTGAAGTTACTATTTTTGGTCCGGCGCACATGGTCGACACCGGTCGACACCAGGTTTAGAGAAGTGTCTAATTGTATTAGTGTATTGTAATAGTGATAATTTATCCGACGAGTGTATATTTACAAAAGTAAGTACTTCCATTGCTGTTATTTGTTACCGTTAGTGTTTTTTGCTGATGCCCTTCCGCTATATTCGAAGTTTACTATGGGGTTGGCAAGAAAGTCAAAGAAAGTACTTTCGGTATTGTAAGGGGGTAGACTGCTTTTTCCAGGATTGCAAGGGTGCGGGATTGCAATTGATTGCAATCCTGGAAACGAGTCTACTGCCCTAATGTGTAAATAAGTGTGAAGTCAAAAAATGAACAAAAATTGGTCATATTTCCATTCCTTCATTCTATTTGCTATTTTTCTAAATATATTCTTTAATTAAATATATTTACGTCGTAATTACATATATGTTTAAATTAGTCTCTAAATTTTACCATACTTTTCAATTCTTAGAATATATACACACAAATGGAGATGCCTACAAATACATGGACCGTTGTCCAATTTTTGGCGGACGGAACGGTAGAAGCGGTGCCAAATAGTTGGCTGGAAGGCGACAAATGTTATTGGCCACCGGTACACAAATCAAAATTGAGCAACGCAATCCAACAATGTGAACTGCCTCAACCTTCGTGGGAGCACTTTTCTGTAAAGATCTTCAAAAACAGTACCTTTGGTAAGTTAAAGTAGTTACACACCATACATGTATAATTAAAATAATAATTATATAATGCTTCTAGATGGCTACACGAAGGCTAGAAGAAAAGCAAAGGAGGCCGAAGAGACCAATGACTTGTTTAATAAATACACTTAAAATAGCTGACGTTTATCTTTCATTTTCATTAAATTAACAGAATGTGATATGCTACATAACAATTTTTTATTTTAGGCAGCAGAAGTGCACAATACGGGGGGCACAACAGCTACAACTTTGCCAGGAAAGTCTAGGTATCATTATGACTGACGTGCTGGCATGGCGGTCTGCTATAGCTGATTGGGCCGGAAGGGCAAAAAACCGTTTGCAAATTATCGAACGGCCAGCCTTGTTATATGTAATTATCACCCTTATTTTAATATTATTATTATAATGATTATTCATGTGCAAATTAATAAACAAAGATATTCTTATTCAAGGTGCAGCGGAGAAAGCCAAAGTGGACGGCAGCCGCAAGAAACATGAACAAAGCGAGTGTGACCAAGTGATTTTAATTTCAATATATCTGTGGTTATCAGGAAGAACGCCGCATGTCACATATACTTTCACTTTCGATCGCTAATACTTTGACATAGGAGGTTGGTTAAATTGCATTGTTGTCTGAGCCTTCCAAACGTGTTTCCATGACTTTTTTTCTGGTAAATATGTACAGTAGCGGACAAAAGTGTAAGACCGCTCTAAAGAAGACGATAACTTTTTTAATATTTTACTATACGATTTGAACTTTTTTGGGAAACTAGAGCAATTAGTTTACTAAAGGACGCGAAAAGAAATTTTTTCAAAAATTGCAATTGATCGGAATTGTTGAAAAAATACTAAAAGTTGATTGTTTATTTAAACATATCCTGAAAATTTCGTCAAAATCGGTCGACGTTGCAATGAGCTACAAACGTTTAAAGATGGTAAAAATTGCAGATTTTCGGCAATAAATCGTGAAAATCTGCAATTTCTACCATCTTTAAACGTTTGTAGCTCATTGCAACGTCGACCGATTTTTACGAAATTTTCAGGATATGTTTGATTGACACAGATCTACACAAAACGTGTTTTTTAAATTTTCAATATAGGCCCACATAAAATAATTAAAAAATAAACTTTTAGTATTTTTTCAACGATTCCGATCAATTGCAATTTTTGAAAAAATTTCTTTTCACATCCTTTAGTAAACTAATTGCTCTAGCTTCCCAAAAAAAGTTCAAATCGTATAGTACAATATTAAAAAAGTTATCGTCTTCTTTAGAGCGGTCTTAAACTTTTGTCCGCTACTGTAAATCCTATACTCTAAAGTCTAAAGCTCAATGAATGCATAAACTCGAATTTTTGAAATTGTGACATGCGGCGTTTTTCCTTACAACCACAGACATTATCAGTAATATTTTATTTTCACTTTTATATTTTATTTTAATTTTTATATTTTTTAATTTTAGTATACAGGGTGAGGCGCCAGAAACAGGCCCCCTGAATAAGCATTAATCAGATGTTAGTAGCTTTTTTGTAGATGGACGCGTAAAGGACATGTGAAGGTCAACTTAATTTTTTTAAATGGAATGAGGTATTTTTTAATACATCAATTATGCAGCTGGACATTCATTATAAAAAAGTACTAACCTATGTATGTCGAAAAATTAGTAGTTCAGGGGATATTTCAATTTAAATAACTCTAAAATACCATTACTGTCGTACTAAGACGTTAATGTTTACTTACTTATGTAACGTCGTAGTACGACAGTAATGGTATTTTAGAGTTATTTAAATTGAAATATCTCCTGAACTATTAACTTTTCGACATACATAGGTCCAGCTGCATCATTGATGTATTAAAAAATACCTCATTCCATTTAAAAAAATTAAGTTGACCTTCACATGTCCTTTACGCGTCCACCTGTAAAAAAATAATACACTACATAATGTACCCCTTCAGACCATGCAACTTCTGTATACAAAACTTTTTCGTGCAACGCATACTTTGGAAGTTATTATAGGTGTGCAAGTTGCGTGGACCACCCTGTATACTGATTCTGATGTTTCAACTGTATATTTTATTCAATTTTTATATTTTAATTTAAGTGTATTAATTTTAATGTTTTAAGTGCGTGATATTGTATTTTAATTTTAATACTTTATTTCTAATATATTAATTCTAATGTTTTAAGTGCGTGATATTTTATTCTGAATGTAGTATTTTATTTTACGCATACTTTGGAAGTTATTTATTGGTGTGCAAGTTGCGTGGACCACCCTGTATACTGATTCTGATGTTTCAACTGTATATTTTATTTCAATTTTTATATTTTAATTTAAGTGTATTAATTTTAATGTTTTAAGTGTGTGATATTGTATTTTAATTTTAATACTTTATTTCTAATATATTAATTCTAATGTTTTAAGTGCGTGATATTTTATTCTGAATGTAGTATTTTATTTTACGCATACTTTGGAAGTTATTTATTGGTGTGCAAGTTGTGTGGACCACCCTGTATACTGATTCTGATGTTTCAACTGTATATTTCATTTCAATTTTTATATTTTAATTTAAGTATATTAATTTTAATGTTTTAAGTGCGTGATATTGTATTTTAATTTTAATACTTTATTTCTAATATATATTAGAATTTAATATATTAATTTTAATGTTTTATATATATTATTTTATATATATTTTTATTTTATAAATAGTACATATATTATTATAATAAACTATTTGTTCGTTTACTTTAAACTATTATCGTAAATTGATTTTTCCCTCCCACTCCCTTTTCGCATAAATACGTCTCTCTAACAAGCTCAAGAGACTTCTGAAAGTCGCCTAAAAGATGCCCGACAGAGTCGTGGAACATGTCTCTACAATGCCTGAAACACGACTAACAGTCATTCTCAAGACCACTTTAAGACAGGCAACTTTGTAACAAACGACCTTCCGGAGCCCTTGTAGAGACTTTCCGGAGACATTCGCAGACATCTTTCAGACATTTGAATGTCTAGCGGCAGACATCTTTCTGCTATCTTTGAGCTGTATCTGTGCTGGTTGGGTAGAGAACAGCCCCGGGACAGAGTTGGGCGTTATTCGATTGAAATTTCATTCGAATAACCAGCGAATAAAAATTACGAATAAATTTTTATTCGCTGGGTTATTCGACTAAATTTTTATTCGAATAAATTTTTATTCGACTAAATTTTTATTCGAATGAATTTTTAGTCGAATAACCCAGCGAATAAAAATTTATTCGTAAAAACCCAACGAATAAAAATTTATTCGAACAACCCAGCGAATAAAGATTTATTCAAATAAGCCAGCGAATAAAAATTTATTCGAATAGCATAGCTCAGCGAATAATGGTGTCGAATGACATCGCGTCACCGACATCGCACGCGGCACGCGGCACTCGGCTCGGCAGTCGGCACCAGCGACGTGTATGTGTATCGTGGCAACAAAGTATGTGTAAAGATAACGAAGGTCCCAGTCCCGGACCTAGGATCGGTCACCACTACTAACCTAACCACTAACCACTACTATTTAGGCGTCAAGCGTTATTTGGAATAATTTACTACTGAATAATTGTTTACCGAATGAAATCATTATTATATTCACGAATAAATCCTCATATTTTATTTATTATTTTTTATTTGTTATTCGAAATAAAATATGCTCAAAATCTTGGGACGGTTGCCATTAGGCAAATCTAGGCAGTTGCTTAGTTAAAATTAATTACAATATGTCGCAGTAAATCGAAAATAACTCAATAAAAAAAACATAAAAAACAAAGTTATCGCAATTGAAAAAAAAATCTTTTTTAATAATTAGAAAAAAAAAATTTTTTAATAATTAGAAATAATTTTTTTTTATATACCAATCGATTCGTCTTTGCATTTTATTTCAAAAAGTATTAAGGTACTTTACTCGAAAATTGCATAGTTTAAGAGTTATGACTTTTTTCCCGAATTACCATATACTCGACACACTGTGTGCTTGTGTGAAAAAGAATCACTGTTATTTAGTTATATCAATCGTCAACATCAATCCATAGCTCGTCTCGGCCTCAGCCTCGAGGTGTCGGGTGTCGATTGTCGATTATCGATTGTCGCCGGCGCCGCGCCGCGTCGGCTGCGCGCTGCGCATATTCTCCGGCCTTTATTCTTATTCGCTGCCGTCATTTAGAATAACGAATAACGAATAAAAGTCCCGGGATTCATTCGTGACTAACTGTCTGAGATCGGACCGATGAACTAGGATCGCTAGTGGGTGGAAGAAATGAACACTGTAGTAAACTCACGATGAAGCATATATTAACGTAAATGTATGACACGGTATAAATATCTGTGGCGGATAACTGAATCGACAAGAAACGGTGGATGACGAGTAGCACTGTGGAAATCCCGAGTTCAAGATCGACGGTTCAGTTGCGTAACTGTGAGATTGTATAGCGCGTTATTGTTGTGTACACGTATGCCGTGGTACCAAAACCGACTGTATACATCGATGTCGTCCGACCGTTACCGTCGTCTCATGCCCGAAATCACCTGTTCATTGCGCGTGGTGGGGACGCTGAGACGACGGTAACCGACGCTTGTCGAGACGCCGGTTCGGCGGATCGGCTCTGTGACGGGTGGCCGGAACACTAACGAATAACGAATAAAGCGTTATTCGTTAGCTACGAATAATTTCCAGCGAATAAAATCGTTATTCGTTATTCTCGAATAAATCCTGGGATTTATTCGTTATTCTTTATTCGTTAGTCGAAATAAATTTTGCCCAACACTGCCCCGGGAACGGCACATAAACAAAGCGAGCCTATCGCTAAGTCCTGCTATCATCCCCACCACAGCCCCGCGCCTGTAGCCCCAATGTTTTGACTTTGACGTTGGACAGTATGTGTGGCCGCTGTAGCCAATATTTCGACGACAGCCGAAAGTGCGTGTGAAACGAGGTCTGCCTCCTCCACTCTGATCCAATCGGCCGCGCGTTCGTACCTAGATACGTCCTGCCTGGGAACCTTCTTCTTAGGCTCGCATCAATACAATGTTAACAGTTCGGACCCATACGAGATGGCGCCTTGCCAGTAGGGCTGCAGGCGAGCCGAGCTAAGCTCGAACTCGACTGGTCGAGTCGAGTCGAGACTCGATTGGTCGAACCGAGTCGAGTACTCGCTCGAAGCGAGCGGCTCGCACGATACGAGTAGCTCCCATCGATGCAAGCTACTCGCGTCGACGTCATCGGCTCGCATCGGTGCGAGTTACTTGCATCGATGCGAGTACTCGACTCGGCTCGATCAATCCAGTCGAGCTTACCTCGGCTCGCACCGAGCGTGTGATTCGTACGAAATGAACGGCCTACATGAAGGAATCGACTCGAAATAAATTCAAGCGTAATACGACATTGAAGTTCTCGCAGTGCCACGTTTAAATTATTATGTTGGATGTGTCTTATCATGATTATTAATGTATATTTTTTCAGATTTTACAGACTTTGCGAACAGGTTCTAAAAAATTGGAAATTACCAAAAATTCGGAAAAATGCATATTTCCTATTGAAGTTTGGGAAATATCAGGTATATAAAAATTCAATAATGAGATATTGTTAAAACAACCGTTTTTAATTTTTTTCAGAATTTTTTGTATAGTGCATCGTACTTAAAAAAAATAAAAATAACCTTTTCCGATATTTCTTTACCTTTTGTAGGTGTTTTATGTAATAGTGAACATTCTTGTATTCAGAAAAATAAATTACAAACTTTAAAAAATGCAATGCTCTTAAAAAAATAATTTTAAAAATATTTTATTTGCCTATATTTCAATATACATATGAACAATACTTCCAGCAGATACGATTAGTGCAGACGGCAAGGTCTCCCACTGCGAATATCGAATCTCCGGCCTTGGATCGAATCCCGCACCGAATGATTTTCTTTTTCGTTAACCACTTCTTTTCTTTTTTTTTAACCAAATAATTGTTGTAGAGATATATTAAATATATTTTTCAAAGCACCGATCTCACCGATGCGAGAAGATAGCTTACTCGCTCCGAAGCGAACGGCTTGCACGAAACGAACAATGTATACAATGTATCTGATGTGTAGTGTGTAGCCGTGAAATGAGTTTTATATTAAAGTTTCCAGAGTACATAACTCGTTTATATTAATATGTTAGTTGTGTCCCATCGTGATTATTAATGCATATGCTTTTCAGATTTTCGAATTATGCGAACGTCTTTAAAAAATTGTATATTCTAAAACATTCGAAAAAAATGCATATTTCCTATTGAAGTATGCGAGATACCAGTTTTATAAAAATTCAGTAATGGGATATTGTCGAAATCATTTTTCTTAATTTTTTTCAGAATTTTATATATACAATATATATATAGTGCAATGTACTTAAAAAAAATAAAAATCAACTTTTTCGATATTTCTTTACCTTTTGTATGTGTATTATGTAATATTGAACATTTTTAACAAACATAAAAATGCAATATAAATATTGCTTTGACAATATACATATTTGAAATATCACTACAACAATTATATGGTTAAGAAAGAGGAAGAAGAAGTGTTTAACGAAAAAGAAAATCATTCGGTGCGGGATTCGATCCAGGGCCGGAGATTCGATATTCGCAGTGGGAGACCTTGCCGTCTGCACTAATCGTATCTGCTGGAAGTATTGTTCATATATTGAAATATAGGCAAATAAAATATTTTTAAAATTATTTTTTTAAGAGTATTGCGTTTTTTAAAGTTTGTACAATATTTTTCTGAATACAAGAATGTTCACTATTACATAATACACCTCCAAAAGGTAACGAAATATCAAAAAATTGATTTTTGTTTTTTTTAACACCAAACCTACCGAGCACTAAAAACTCTATTTATTTACATTTCGTACAATTTTTATTACAATATGTGTTTGGATAAAGAAGTTTATCGAATCAATACACTATATGTAGTACGATGCACTATATAAAAAATTCTGAAAAAAATTGAAAACGGTTGTTTCAACAATATCTCATTACTGAATTTTTATATACCTGGTATCTCCCAAACTTCAGTAGGAAATATGCATTTTTTCGAATTTTTGGTAATTTCCAATTTTTAAAACCTGTTCCCACACTCTGTAAAATCTGAAAAAACATACATTAATAATCACGATAAGACACATCCAACATAATAATTTAAACGTGGCACGGCGAGAACTTCAATGTCGTATTACGCTTGAATTTATTTCGGATCAATTCCTTCATGCATGCCGTTCGTTTCGTACGAATCGCACGCTCGCCACAGTGCGCCGAGCCATTGACAAAAATCGAAAAAGTCACTGCTTCATATCGATTTAAAACAATGTTCATACTATGTCAAAATAAATCAGTTTTTGAGAAAAAGATTTTAAAAATTCAGTAGGAAATTAGTTACAAGCGAATCTGTACGCGAATTTTAGGAAGATCAAATAGTAGACGTTTGTTGTTCAATTAACACAGATCTACAGAGCGTATTTGTTAAATTTTCAATATAGGTCCACATAAAGAAGTTGTATAATGCAACTTTTAGTATTTCTTCCACAATTCCGATCAGTTGCTATTTATGAAAAAAATTTAATTTAAAACGAAGTTTCAGTTTCGGAAGAACTAAACTGCGAATTCATATATCTACTGAAAACCACCAATAAAACAAAATTTTGTTTATAAATATCGTTTTTTAAGATTTAAATAAATACTATATTTATAATAATATCGTATTGTGATTGCTCTCAATATAAATAAAAAAAACCCACTTTGTTTCATGTCTCTATCATAAACAGAACAAAAGTTATTGAATTTTGTCCAAGAAACAGGCATTCCGGCGCACTGTGGATCAGTGCGAGCTGGTGCGAGCCGCGCGGTAAGCTCGACTGGATTGATCGAGCCGAGTCGAGTACTCGCACCGATGCGAGCCGATGACGTCGACGCGAGTAGCTCGCTTCGATGCGAGTAGCTTGCATCGATGCGAGTACTCGACTCGGCTCGACCAATCGAGTCGAGCTTAGCTCGGCTCGCATTTTGCGAGTACTCGAACAGCCCTACTTGCCAGTCCCTACAATCGCGTAGTACATAGTGGGCGGTAGCGGTTTATTATATCTGAACCCACTGCGCTGTTCTCCCCCCATCGCTCGTACTTACGGGGCAGTGTATTGGACTACTTGTTGGACATAAACAAATTGAAAATGTTTTTCACTACGTGGAAGGTGTAATGTCTAAAGAATATTCAGCAATTTTATTCACCCGAAACAACAAACAATTCAAACCTAACAGCTGTTTGTAGTTACTGGAATATTTCACATCTCATGTGTGTCGTATGAAATTTTTACATGATGCGTACAGTTGCAAAGTGTCGTAGTGGGCGAAATAACACTATTGGTTTCCCTAAAATGAACGTTTTATTATTTTCCGGTGTATCCGAAATAATTTTTGATATCATATGTGTATTAGGTTGGAAGGAAAGAGTTATGGCGCATTTTAAATAAGCAAGTAATTTTACTTGTATATCGAAAACACATGTTGCTAATTAGTCATTGATGTACGGGAATTGACAGGTTACCTGAATGATGGCAACAAGTTGTTACGAACAATGAAAAAAGAACGGTATTTCAAAGAGCAAGAATCGTAGAATACGACCATACATATATTTAAACATTTTTTCACACTAGATCCGGTGGAAAATTTGCAGAACGAAGATATGTCTCTAATATATTTTCTAGCAATTATTTTAAATCATTATTTAAGAAGAATTCACCAAGCGGTAGGAACGTTTCCGTCTTCCATGATGTTATAAAGAAGACCTACCGATAGTTTACCTAAGGAGTTGTAGAGCACATAAAAACCTTTTTTTTGTGCCACGCACAGCAGGCAGCAGCGACCCTCGTCGAGAGTTTATGACCTGACGGCTGCGGGCCGGCGCGAGGAAAAATTTCGGAGAGAAATCGGACCGGTGCCGCCGATGTCCGTCGCCCTATCCTTAAGCATTGGGGCCGGCCGGAGGCTGTGGCAAACTAAAGGACCCTTTAGTTTGCATCGTCTCCGGCGCGCGGACATGTTGGACCATTTAGTTTGGTGTCCGGTGGGCTGGTCGTAATTCGTGAGGCTCGCACAAAGGCCAAGCGCTGGGGATCGTGTCTTACCCCAGGGGTTCGCGGACAAACCCCAGGGGTTCCCTGAATCTTTTACTCCCCTCTACACCTCAGGAGATGCCTATCCTAGAGCTGGTCCGTCGCCGATCCGTCGCCGGAGAAATTCCAAGCTCTCCGAAATCTTTCCGGCGCCGCTCCGGCGTGGCATAGGCAGAATATAACATGCTGTATTTATTTAAAAAGCTATTGACTAGAACTTGTCAGAGTTTGTCGTGTCAATAGGTGGCGAATACGTTGTTAAGGAATTTAAACGTTATAACAAAGAGTTTGATTTTTTTGAAAAGTTAGTACAATTATTAATTGATTACACGACGTGGAAAAAGATTTGTGGAAAATGCAATTGGTCGGAATTGCAGAGGAAATACTAACAGTTGTATTTCGCAATTTTTTTGGGGTGGCTCTTTATTGAAAATTTGAAGAGCACGTTGCGTGGATCTATTCCTGGCCAGCGTTTCTCTTGCAAATTATTAGAAAAACATGAAAGAGGAAAAAGTAGTACATACTGTTTTTTATACGCAATGCAACGACATATGTCATTTTTTTGTGTTTATGATATTTTGTTAGATGCAAATCCGTATATTGTACAGCGACCCTCAAGGTCATGCAAGCTCGGAAACGAAAGAAGCATTTTGAATATTTAATACCAATGTGTTTGCAAGTATTTCAAAATGCTTCTTTCGTTTCTGACCTTGCATGACCTTGAGGGTCACTGCACAGTATACGAATGAATTCGACTAGACACGCGCTCTCATGTGACATAAGAAATAATAAAGCATTCTATTTTAAAAAATTGAAGGTCACTTTCATATCTAACAAAATATCATAAACACAAAAAAATTACATATGTCGTTGCGTTGTGCGTATAAAAAACAGTATATACTACTTTTTCCTCTTTCATGTTTTTCTAATAATTTGCAAGAAAAACGCTGGCCAGGAATAGTGTGAAACACCCTGTAGATCCACACAACGTGCTCTTCAAATTTTCAATAAAGGGCCACCTCAAAAAAATTGCGAAATACAACTGTTAGTATTTCCTCTGCAATTCCGACCAATTGCAATTTTCTACAAATCTTTTTCACGTCATGTTGTCAATTAATTGTACTAACTTTTCAAAAAAATTAAACTCGCGGGTAGCGGTTTTCATATCTTAGCCCACAGCTGTCCCGCTATCATTCGTACGGGGCAGTGTTTTGAACTAGTCAGAACATAAACAAATCCGCGAGCAACACAACACGCCTTTTCGGGCAACGTTGCAATCTATTGGTGTGATTTTTGAGCTGGTACATTATAATTTAGAATGTGGAAGTCCCTTCCAACACGTGTTGGCCACGTGTTTTCCTTCGTGCTTTTGTCGGACGGTGGTCATAAAGTAATTTATGCTCGTCAACGAAACTTATTTTTACGCTACCCTCATTTATACCTGTCTTTACCTGTAATAAAATTGATGGACTTAAGGTAACGGACGAACAGGAGAACACCTTCTATGTGCAGCTGTTTGTAGTTATTGGAGTGTTTCACATTCCATGTGTACCGTATGAAATTTTTAAACGGTGTGTACAAGGTCAATCAAGTTGCAAAGTGTCGCAGTGTAAAATGAACAATTTACTTACTACTTTCCTGTGCATACTCCCCTCTACGTGTATTCTCGAAGACTACATACAATGACTCCCACTAATATTTGGACACTCCAAAAAAGACGATAACTTTTCAAATATTGGACTATATGATTTGAGCTTTTTTAGAAAGTCAGATCAATTAGTTTACTACAGGACGCGAAAGGAAATTTTTTCTTTTTTACGTGGGCCTATATTGAAAATTTAAAACATAGGTTTTGTAGATCTGTGTCAATTCTGAAAATTCCTTCAAAATCAGTCGATGTTGCAATAAGCTGCAAACGTTCAAAGATGTTGAAAATTTCAATTTTTCACGAATTTTAACCGATTTCGATGAAACTTTCACAATTGACACAGACCTACAAAACGTACTTTTTAAATTTTCAATATAGGCCCACATAAAAAAATTGTAAAATGCAACGTTTAGTATTTTTTCTACAATTCCGATCAATTGCAATTTTTTAAAAAATTTCTTTTCCCATCCTGTAGTAAACTAATTGCTCTATAGCTTCACAAAAAAGTTGAAATCGTATAGTAGAATATTTAAAAAGTCATCGTCTTTTTTTAAGCGTCCGAATATTAGTGGGAGTCGCTGTATGTAGCATTTTTACATTTATTTTCCTCCGGAGAAGTCGGGGCGCCTACAAATTATTTTACAGTCAACACATGTTGCCCGAGAAAGTGCCGACTTCCAACTCAATAGTAATGAACTGTGATACACCTCTCCATAGAGAACAGCCCCGGGAACGGCACATAAACAAAGCGAGCCTATCGCTAAGTCTTGCTATCATCCCCACCACAGCCCCGCGCCTATAGCCCCAATGTTTTGACTTTGACGTTGGACGCTACGTAGTATGTGTGGCCGCTGTAGCCAATATTTCGACGACAGCCGAAAGTGCGTGTGAAACGAGGTCTGCCTCCTCCACTCTGATCCAATCGGCCGCGCGTTCGTACCTAGATACGTCCTGGCTGGGAACCTTCTTCTCAGGCTCGCATCAATACAATGTCAACAGTTCGGACCCATACAAGATGGCGCCTTGCCAGTCCCTACAATCGCGTAGTAGTGGGCGGTAGCGGTTTATTATATCTGAACCCACTGCGCTGTTCCCCCCCATCGCTCGTACTTACGGGGCAGTGTATTAGACTACTTGTTGGACATAAACAAATTGAAAATGTTTTTCACTACGTGGAAGGTGTAATGTCTAAAGAATATTCAGCAATTTTATTCACCCGAAACAACAAACAATTCAAACCTAACAGCTGTTTGTAGTTACTGGAGTATTTCACATCACATGTGTGTCGTATGAAATTTTTACATGATGCGGACAGTTGCAAAGTATCGTAGTGGGCGAAATGACACTATTGGTTTCCATAAAATGAACATTTTATTATTTTCCGGTGTATCCGAAATAATTTTTGATATCATATGTGTATTAGGTTGGAAGGAAAGAGTTATGGCGCATTTTAAATAAGCAAGTAATTTTACTTGTATATCGAAAACACATGTTGCTAATTAGTCATTGAGATACGGGAATTGACAGGTAACCTGAATGATGGCAACAAGTTGTTACGAACAATGAAAAAAGAACGGTATTTCAAAGAGCAAGAATCGTAGAATACGACCATATATTTAAACATTTTTTCACACTAGATCCGGTGGAAAATTTGCAGAACAAAGATATGTCTCTAATATATTTTTTAGCAATTATTTTAAATCATTATTTAAGAAGAATTCACCAAGCGGTAGGAACGCTTCCGTCTTCCATGATGTTATAAAGGAGACCTACCGATAGTTTACCAAAGGAGACCTACCGATAGTTTACCTAAGGAGTTGTAGAGCACATAAAAACCTTTTTTTTGTGCTACGCACAGCAGGCAGCCGCGACCCCCGTCGAGAGTTTATGACCTGACGGCTGCGGCCCGGCGCACAGTGTGTCGAGTATATGGGAATTCGGGAAAAAAGTCATAACTCTTAAACTATGCAATTTTCGAGTAAGGTACCTTAATACTTTTTGAAATAACATGCAAAGACGAATCGATTGGTATATAAAAAAAATTTTTTCTAATTATTTAAAAAAAAATTTTTTTTTTTCAAATGCGACAAGTTTGTTTTTTATGTTTTTTTTATTGAGTTATTTTCGATGGACTTGTTGAAGTCGTCATTGTTCCACGACGGAACATATTATATAAATAATACGCATAAACTAAATGATATACATACAATACAACACACAATAACAAAAATACTATTACAGAATATTATAAATATAATATGTAGAATAAAAATAAATACTGTAGAAATGAATTTACAGATTATTAATAACTTGGACGCGTTTGCGATTGACTATGTTCGGCTTCAGTTTCACGTCCGATACTTTTGACCACGACGGCTATCGTATAAACAATTGAAAATAATGGACTGTATATTTAGAATAACATAATGAGTAAACATATTGTCTTATCGTTTCGCGCGGACTCAAGTAGGAACAGTAGGAGCAGTAGGAACTCGATAGACTACGTTAAAGGCGTGGACGGCGAACGCACGCGTCTCAACGTCAACATTTTCTACTATTTTTAACATTTGTGTATATTTATGCACTTAAGGTCGACCGTCATATCAAGTCGAATGTGCTTTAACTTAATATAATACAAAATCTCAAAGGAACGTATTGGTACTTTCTTTAATACTCAATTGAAAGATTGTAAATATTTAAACAATTTTAAAACTAAATATATAATTTATAAGAATAAAATTGAACACACACATATGTAAGTACTTATCAAATGGCATGCGTTTAAAAATAATTGCAACAAATTTCTTCGAAAGACTACGCAGAAAGCCGCCGAGCGCGAGCGTCTTAATATGGTTTTTTATTATTTTCTTCGCTTGAGCAAATGTGAGCAGATTTAAACCAACGCGAAATTAAAGTTTAATATGCCACCAATTACTGTAAAAAAATTCACGGGTGTACTTTGATGTACTTTTTTTAAAACTCTAATCAAAGATGATAAATGTTAAACATAAAAAATTAGGACAAATTGCGATTATTTAAAAAAAAATTTTTGGGAGATTGAAGGTCTTATAATGTTAAACACACCCTGTAAAAACCAAATTAAAAAACCAAATAGCTTGCGAGGGACGCATGTTTAAAAAAATGCACGGAATTTGACAGTAAAGTTTCAGCCTCAATTTTAATAACAAATTGATTTATTCAGTTAAAATTTAAGACAGTTTTAGAACATAGAAAATGTTACGAACATTTTAGGATACATAAATTTGCCGATCTTACACTTTGATTTTCGGACTTTTTTCCATTGGACGACACACTGTGCGGCGCGAGGAAAAATTTCGGAGAGAAATCGGACCGGTGCTGCCGATGTCCGTCGCCCTATCCTTAAGCATTGGTGGCGGCCGGATGCTGTGGCAAACTAACTGGTCCTTAAAGGGTCCTTTATCAAGTCGAATAATGTACTGATCGATCAGCTGAGCGCGTTGATCCACCGCGTCCGCTCCCCCTGCCGCACCCGCGAGGCTCGAGCTGCTCGATCCACCCCAGTAGCTCGCGGGGAACAGTGAGACGGTGCGGGGATGCCGCGCCGTGCCGCGCCAAACGGATCGCTCGCACGGAGTCATTTTATTAATCCAACTGATCTACAATGTGGCACAAATAAATTATTCACAATAAACTGTTGTAACGTAATGAATCGAAAGAATCCTGTCATAAAGATATAAAGGTATAACGAGAATAAAGAAATAATCTTCAACTATCACTATAAATAATTATCTTATCTTTGTTACCAGCAACAGATTTAATATTGTAAGGAATAAGCCGTATTTATTTGTAAAAATATGACACATGGATAACCATTCGTTGACAGACGTGTTTCTCGCGAAAGCTCGTTTTGATCTGATCTTCTTTTTACAATTCGTTGGCAATTACAATTTTAGAATTCTTCTGTTCCGATTCTCTATTTTATAAATTTAACTATATATAGGGTTATTTGTTAATACACACATGTACATACATATAATACACACACATCATTCGTACTTTAACCCTATAATATGTTTAATTAAACTTGATGCCATTGTATTTCTTTCGATTCTCTGGATGCTAATGTTTCATCCCAAACATAAAAGTATCCTTTATTTTCACGGGGCGGAGATATTTTGTTATATGTATACATATAATATGTAATATATACGTGTGCATATACACATGGTAGAAAACATATATGCAAATGCAAAATAATATTTCCATATCGATATATGTATTTACATAAACATCCGCAGTCTACTGATGAAGCTTGATAGCTTTGGCTGAAAAAACGTGGGAGTTCGTTTTCGTTGCCTTCTAAATAGCAGTACATCGATAAGTAAACATCACTATCATTTGTTTACCTGTAAAATATAATTTATTTTATACTTGATCACTTCAAGAATATTAATAACTTCATATTGTTATAAAGTATGAAAATGTTTCAAGATTATAAAACATAAAATTGATTATTCGGATAGATTGGAAACTTTTAGCTAAGTTTAGCAGATCGCTTAGATCATTCAACTGATAAAGCGTTCCATTTCAATTTCTATTTGGTGGGGAGAAATTGATGTTCTTCTGTGTGTGTGTGGATTCGTATATGTATATTACGAAAATATTAAAATACAAGTATAGATTTGTTTAGTATTTTATTTTAATGAATATGGAAAACAGTTAAGAGAGTGTCAAACAAAACAATTTCTAACACAAGATCGTCCTACATAACAAAACAGAGATTAAGGAGGAGTATTAAATATCTTCAATGTCATGTATTTTGCAATGGTGTCTCGTGCTTTGGCACCAATTGAGCTGGAATAAATAATTACAAAAACGACAGCCTTAAACACTAGCGACAAGGAACAGATGGACCAAAGAAATGATACAGAAGATACGGCAATCCATAGAAGTAACATCGCATATAATGTCAATGCCGTGTAATGCGCGATACGTAGCCTAAAATGTAAAAAGATTATATGTATATAATTAAATCGAATGCATTATTAGTCGTAGAAATTGTTGTACTATAACGTTAAATATTACTTGGCACATTTAGCACGTCCTTTCTCCAGGGATTGTTCCTCTATTGGATCATTGAGCAAGTGTACACGAAGGCCTCTAATGTTGTTGTATAAATAGAGTTGCCAATCTAACTTCTCTACGTTGAAGTTAAAAAGTTTCCGATCGACAGCGTTTAATTTCGACCACATTTTTCGAACATTTTCGTTCCGGAAGTCCCACTCCAGCGTTGAGAAAAAATGTATTACGGAACTAAATTTATCTATTTTCCCGTACGTGTCTACTAACCTGAAAAATATAATATTTTCTTTTAATGAAAATAACGATTCGTTCATTTCGTGTATTGTTATCGAATTAATATTCGGATCCTCTAAAAAAGACGATCACTTTTTTAATATTGTACTATACGATTTGAACTTTTTTGGGAAGCTAGAGCAATTAAAACGTTACACAAGTAAGTAAACGCTAACGTCTTAGTACGACAGTAATGGTGTTTTAGAGTTATTTAAATCGAAATATCTCGTGAACTACTAACTTTTCGACATACATAGGTTAGTTATTAAAAAATACCTCATTCCATTTAAAAAAATATCGATAACCTTGAAATCTTGTAAAAAAATGACCACGAAATTTTTTCCCTTACACCGTTACATGTGGCCCTTCAAACAGTGTAACTTTGTCCTAAGAAGTCTTTTTGTACAACGAAAAGTAACAGAGATATTTAGGTGTTCTGTTTCTTCGGACTCATCCTGTATATTCAATGCCTGTCGTTTTTTCCCGCATCAACCGATTTAGATGAAAATTTCACAGTGCATATAATTGACACAGATCTACAAAACGTGTATATTTTAAATTTTCGATATGGGCCCACAGAAAAAAGTTGTCAAATGCAACGTTTAGTATTTTCAGTACAATTCCGACCGATTGCAATTTTTGAAAAAATTTCTATTTTTGCAGATTCCCAGAAAAGGTCAAAACGTATAGTACGATATTAAAAAAGTTATCTTTTCAAGATAACAATCTTTTTATCGTCTTTTTTAGAGTGGCCGAATATTAATTAGGGTCACTGTTATAATATCGAACGTACATAGGTTTCTGACCCACAAGGCGTGCAATTGTATCCACAACATTCGCCGGTATTGTGTGCAAGAGAAAGGCGCATATTTGATGGACAATGGAGTATCTATTCAGCCATAACATGTAGTACCAAACTGAATGAACGGTGGGGATTTCAAAGCTATATAGGCTAGTGTATTTCATAAACGTCTGCCAATCCAGTGGATTTTGAGGTGAAGTCACCGAGTTGTAAACAGGTATCCTTTCTTCGTCCGGTATACTTGGCTTTTGCTCCAATTTCGCTGCAACTTTTCTACAAAATCATTTACAGTCAGTTTCTTTTGTAAATTTCGGGTAAGCGATGCTAGGAAAACGGAAAGATGCAATGACACTGATCGGTCTCACAAAATAAAGAAAATTGAGACGATAAAACCGGCCGAAATCTGAAAAACCATTTGATAGTTTAAATCGAAACCAAATCGGTCGGCGATAAAATGATGTGTACACCATTTAACAACTAATAACAGTTTTAAAATTGGACCGAACCGTTTATTTAGGTAATGTATGAATAAGATTAATCAAAAATTACAATTTGGAATGAAAATTTAACAATCACAATTTCTAACTTTTTTATCTGTGCCTGTAATGACAATTTAAAATATGCCATTTACACTGTACAAGATACACGGCATCTTGTAGCTAATCAAAACTTTCTATCTAAATTGCAACAAACTACAGAGAAATAGAAATTTATTTTCTTTCTTAATATGTTCAATAGATTGAAAATAATATAACAGTGGCTTTAAATTCTTCTAATGTTCCTATTGTTTTAAATTGCACCTGCCCATTTTTCTCATACTGCATAAAATCACAAGTGCATGAAATATAAAATGATTATGCGACTAAACGCGTTTTACCTATTCGAAATGTCCCAAGCAGCAGCAACAATGTTTGCTATAACATAATCCGCAGGTATGATTTCTGCTATACACTCGGGTACGCAGTGAAGCGTATGCAGCAATCCAAGAAAAGCTGCCAGAGCTACACCGGTAGCACCATAGAAATTGTTTATCCATGATGTCACTGGTTCCTCAGCCGTTGATGTAACAATAGAAGGTCGAACAATCCCTACTGGAAAATCATCTGCGTATTTTAGTACAACATTCTCTGCGGCTGCTTTCGTAAAGATATAGTTGTTCGGGCAATTGTGGACCAATCTACAAGATACAACAATTGTAATTTATCGTAACCACCGTTGTCATTTTTGCGAGAATGCTTACGAAGGTTCTGCTGCTATGAGTATATCGTCGTCCAAGCAATCTATCAATGTTATCAATTTATCGGCATCAATGGGAGGCGGATAATGGATTTCGTCGATCGTTTTGTTAAGGCAGTTCGAGAATGCAGTCGACACGTAGATGAATGCCTATAAACGGATTAATTAAAGACAGATTATTTCATTGTAATTGTTCCACCTCGCCGATTTCGATGAGTTTTTAATATTATGTTGTCAGGGTGAAGATTCTGAACAACTTTTTCCGAATATGTATTTGCGAAAAACTGCAGCATCAGTGTTGCCAGAAACGAACAAAACTGGTCAGTTTTATCTCTCCTCCTTTTCCCCTTCCATTATCCCATTCCAACATTCCACGTCGCGCACGCGCAACGTGTGACATATTACTCTGGTCATCGAACAAGGGATAAATTGTATTCCCCTCGATTTTCGCGATGCGACCGTTCGTCAACTGTCTACATATGCATATATCGCGCGATCGTCGAATGATTATATACCGCGTAAACTTTTTACACACCCACGCAGTGTTTCTGAGAAGAAACGGCTAACGACTGTGGATAACCCGAAAAGTTTATTTTAAGATCGAGTGGAAACAATGATATTAGTCTGATTGTGAGTTAGGTTTGGCTAGATTGTAACAGACCTGTAACGGGCAGGCCTGTTACTAGTAGAACCAGGTATCAAGGCGCACCGAGGCGAACCGAACCGAGCCGAAAGAAACCGATCCGAACCGGCGCGCACCACCGATACGCGTCACGCACGACACGACGACCGCGCGACGAACCAGTACCGACGGAAAAGGACGAGAAACGGTTGTCTAGTACGCGGTCGAGGGCAGTAGAAGATTCGCGAAGTTTAGCGCCGCACCGTCACCCGACTTCATCGAACGAATAGTCAGAAAATCCGCGACGCGACCGTGGGAGTTTGTTTCGCAATCGAGACTCGAGTTGAATCGGTTCTCTCCAGTAAGTATTCCTTGCAGTTCCGAACTATGTAGACAGAGTACGGCGTACCGCCATCTTGTGAACCAACGTCCCTGTCCCAGGGAGGCATCCCGCCGGTGACGAACTACGTTCCACCAAGATAGAGTAAGGCGTACCGCTTCTCGAAAAGAGTCAAGGTGCACCACCGGCTACCTCGTCACGACGTACCGTCGGCGAGAACGAACGACGAGCACGATGAACCATCGCTCGTCGCCGTAGAACCGCCTGAGAGGACGTAAACGCACGGCGCCCCGCCACGTTGAAATCCAACCGACCAGACTCAGGCCGGGACCCCTCCTCCTTCCTACAATGCCCTGTTTCCTGTAGCATAGCCAGAGCACGACGTACCGTCACTCTTTCTCCTGCCAAGGTGCACCACCGGCGAGTCCGTTAAGGTGTACCGCCGACGGAAACGAACGGCGAGCACGACGAACCGTCGCTCGTCGTCCCTGAACCGCCCGAGAGGATTATGGCGCACGGCGCACCGCCACGTCACCTATCCGAATGACCAGACTCGGGCAAGGAATTCCCATACCATCCTGACTTCCCAATTACCGGTCCCGAAATACACGCGCGCCGTACCCGAGGAAGTAACGCGTCCCGTACTGGAAAACCGCGACGTACGCGCCCGAGAGAATAACGCGTATCCGTACCCGAACGTCGCGGTTATCGCGTGAACCGCCGCGGAAACGCGATTCCGAAGAACCCGCGTGCGCGTCCTCGTCGGCAGCGAGCATGTCAGTGAAAACATCAGTGTCGTTATTTTGAACCCGTGTACCACGTCCCGTTCCCCATCGACATTTTTCCTCTCGTCGAACATCGAACTCTGGAGCGGCGAGCTATATTGACGAAGCAGGAAATTTCCGACGTGACGACGGAAACCAGGTTGTTACATGGCGCCCGAACAGGGACCTGGCGTGTGTAAATCGGACATAGTGAGAATAACGAACACGTGGCAAACGGGACAAAGTGAGGTTAACCGGCCGCTGCCCGGTAACAGTGAAAAGTGAAAAGTGCGACATCTAGTGACACCGGATCGAGAGCGGACCGCGGATCGGCCGCCAGAGAGTACCGCGCGCGACATCTCTTGAGAAAGTGAGACACTACGCGATGTCGACGTGCCGATCCGTCAAATACGGCGGGTATGCGGAAATCTTCGTTACGGCCGACTAAACGACGGATCACCGCCGAGCTCCAGAGAAGAAATTTACCGGTCCCGGACAGACAGAGTGGCCTCCAACGAAGCTGGGACGAGATCATACGTGCACAGACCGAACAGTTGTTTGACATGGCGACCGCGAAGGGCGATCCCGCGCCGGGCACGTCGGGGAACGACAAACCCCGCAACACGGACACGACCGACGAAAGTTTCGGGGCAATACAGATGCGTAAATCTGGATGCACGACCGACGGAAAGGATCCGTACGCGTTCCTGGAACGCGTGAGCGAACTACGAAGGACGTTTCGCCTATCGGACCGGGACTTGCTGCTGGGCATACCCGAACTCTTGAGAGGAGACGCCCAAGACTGGTACCGGAACAACGAGGACCAGATCGCGTCATGGGCAGTGTTCAGTGAAAAGTTCCTGGCCTTTTTCACGCCGCTGCAGACCCGACTGCAAAAGGAACGCGAGGCACGGGCCCGAACACAACGCCCCGGGGAGCCGTTCCATCTGTTCCTGAATGCACTGTTAACGAAACTGCGGCGAGCCCAGATTCCCAAAGACGAACACCTGGAAACAGCATACGAAAATATGCTGCCGGATTACGCAATGCTGATCAGCAGCGATAGTCTCACCGACCTGGACGATTTATTACGACAGGTACAGCGGATCGAGATGGCGATCGAACGAAAAACTAAGATGGAGCGTACCGGGACAAACCCCGTAGCCACCGCGACACTCGGGCCAGCCGGAGCAACACCAGAGACCCCAGGCACACGGAATACGAATCGGCCGACCGCAACCATGAACCCAAGGCCCCTGATGCACCAGACCCCGACAAACTCGGAGAACCCCGGCGATTACAGCCCGGTCACGCACTGCTGGCGCTGTAAACAGCGTGGACACGTACGCTTCGAGTGCCGGAACAAGTACCGGAAATTCTGCTCGCGCTGCGGACGCGACGGCGTGCTCACCCGCGAGTGTCACCCGCCGGGAAACGGAATGCGGGGCCCACAACCGATGGGCGAATACCGGCCCCCGCAATAAAGTACACGCCGCGCCCACTACTACCAATACTGATCTGCGGTCGGGAGATCGACGCTCTGCTCGACACCGGGTCCCAGATTTCTTGCATCAACGCCGAGGTGTTAGGTTGGGCCATGCAACAAGGCCGTCGACCCACGACACCGGCCAACGACATCAGCTTGGCAGACGGGTCCGAAATGCAACCCACCGGTGTTATTCAACTGCCGTTCTGTACCAAAGGGTACGAGTGGTTACAAGACTTTACAGTGCTGCCGAACATGGGCCCTCCGGTGTTACTGGGCATACAGGCCATCGCAGCACTCCAGCTGGAACTGAAACCGCCAGTAAACGTTGCCTCATGGCCCGCCGATTGCAGAGCGGAACCATGCCAGGAAATGGGTCTGCGGGTCCCCAAGGAAGCGGACAGGAACGAATTCGAAAGGTTCCTGGGCGCCGAAATGGAATTGTTCGCCGACGTCCCGGGCCGCACCACCCTGACCGAACACCGGATTAAACTACTAGACGAGACCCCACTCAAACAGAGGTACCAGCCCCGGAACCCGGCGATGCAAGCGGTAATTAACGAAGAGGTCGAAAAAATGCTAACCGAAGGGGTCATCGAACCCTCCAGTAGCCCCTGGAGTTCACCGGTGGTGGTGGTAAAGAAGAAGGACGGAAAACCGCGGTTCTGTGTGGATTTCCGCCGCCTCAACGAGAGAACCGAGAAGGACGCCTACCCGTTACCGCACATACAGGCCACACTCGATAAACTCCGGGGAGCAAAATTCCTGACGACACTAGACCTGAAGAGTGGCTACTGGCAAGTACCACTGGAAGCCACCAGCCGGCCGCTCACTGCTTTCACAGTGCCCGGAAAGGGTCTGTTCCAGTTCAGGGTCATGCCGTTCGGCCTGCATTCCGCCCCCGCGACGTTCCAACGCTTACTCGACCGCATCATCGGCCCCGAGTTGGAACCGTACGCATTCGCCTACCTGGACGATATCATTATCGTCAGTGCCACCCTCGAAGAACACCGGGAGCATCTACGGGAAGTGTTCCGACGGCTCCGGGCTGCCGGGCTTAGACTAAACCCGGAGAAATGCCGGTTTTGCGTCAGCAGCCTGAGGTACCTCGGACACATCGTGGACCAGCAAGGGATTCGTACCGATCCGGAGAAGACAAGTGCCATCGCACAATTCCCAGCGCCGAAGACGATTCGCGAAGTACGACGCTTTCACGGAATGGCGTCCTGGTACCGGCGGTTCGTGCCGAATTTCGCTGAAATCATGGAGCCGATTTCACAGCTCACCCGGAAGAACGCGAAATGGAGATGGACCGAAGTGGAGGAAAGAGCGTTCCAAGCGATGAAGAGAAAGCTGGTCACAGCACCAGTGCTCGCATGCCCAGACTTCACGCGACCGTTCACACTGCAAACGGACGCCAGCGACCACGGCCTGGGCGCCGTACTCACGCAGGGCGACGACACTGAAGAACGGGTCATCGCGTACGCCAGTCACACGATGAACAAGCCAGAACGAAATTACAGCGCCACTGAAAAAGAGTGCCTCGCGGTAGTCTGGGGCATCCGCAAGATGAAGCCGTACCTCGAGGGATACCACTTCACCGTCGTCACCGATCACCAGGCACTCCGATGGATGCAACAGATTGATAATCCGACAGGACGACTAGCGAGGTGGGCCCTCGAATTGCAGCAATACGACTTCGACGTCAAGTACCGCCCGGGGAAGCTGAACCACGTGGCCGATGCGCTGTCCAGAATCGAGCACACACCTGGCGTTAGCCTACTCGGACCGAAGCCACGGAGGGACACGTGGTACACGAAGAAGGTCGAAGAGGTGAAGAGGAACCCCGCCGCCGTACCAGAATTCCAGATCCGAGAGGGGAAGCTCTACCGCCGAATACTACACCAGTTGGACTACAACGAACCGGAACCCGGCAACGCATGGAAACTGTGCGTACCGACAGGAGAACGGGGGGAAATCCTTAAGAAGTTCCACGACGACCCGACCGCGGGACACTTAGGATTGGCCAAGACAATAGTAAGGGTTGCCAAACACTTCTATTGGCCGGGAATGTTCAGAGAAGTCGCACGCTACGTGCGAAACTGCAACAATTGCCAGCGATATAAGACTCCGCCGAAGCCGCCGCCAGGACGCCTACACGCGAATCCCGGAACACAACCGTGGCACACGGTGTCAGTCGACCTAGTCGGACCGCTACCCAGGTCCCGCCAAGGCCACATTTGGCTATTGGTCGCACTAGACAGATTCACGAAGTGGGTGGAACTCACGGCGCTCAGAAAAGCCACCAGCACAGCGGTCGCCGCCGCCGTGCAGAAGGACGTCATATTACGTCACGGGGCGCCGAGGGAAATCATCTCGGACAACGGCCGACAATTCATAGGCGAGCCGTTCACGGCACTCCTGCGTGCAGCTGGCACTGAGCACCGAAGGACACCGCCGTACGCCCCCCACTGCAACCCCGTCGAGAGGGCAAACAAAGTGGTCAAAACAATACTGGCACAGTACACCGGTAACCACCACAACCGGTGGGACGAGAAGCTAGACGAGGTCAGGTTCGCGATCAACACCGCCCAACACGAGGCCACCGGCTACAGTCCGGCATACCTGAATCAGGGACGAGAGCTGCGAATCCCCGGACAACCAGCACCCGATGAAACGTCGACAACACCGCAGCAACGCTGGAAGAACCTCCGAGATGCACAAGAATTAGCAAGGCTACACCTGGCACAAGCATTCGGCCGGCAGGAGCACTACTATAATCTACGCCGACGAGATTGGAGACCGGCAGTCGGAGACACGGTGTGGAAGAAGGAACACACCTTGTCCGATAAAGGAGCGGGTATTGCAGCCAAGCTAGCGCCGAAATTCAGCGGCCCTTACACGGTCGGCCGAATCGTGTCGCCGGTGATCGTCGACCTACGAGACACGAGTCGACGCTGGGTCCGGCACATACATGTGCAGGACCTCAAGCCCGAAACCGAGCCCAGTGGGGGCCCAGAGGGGCACGATGAGGAAGCCGATGATAACCCACGGTCAACTGTCTCCGCGGAGCAGAACAGGGTGCCGACGGATATCACCAGGGCCACCCCGCCCCCACGTCGACGCGGTCGACCGAGAAAGATAATAGGGAGTGTTGATTTTTGTCACAGGCCAACAGACGAGGGGCCCAAGCAGCTGGGCAACATGGAGGACGATTTCCACGCGGAGCTGAACGCACTGTACGCCGTCATAGAGGACGGCGACAGTCGTCCGAGGACACCGGCCACACCGGAGCACCTGGCCCCGCAACTGACGTTGCCGGACACCACCGGAGAGCCGTTCGACGCTACCCAGACGCCACAGGCCACAGGCGAGGCCCAGACGACACCGACAACACCGGATGTACCCCGGGCACCGCCGACCGCGAACACCACAACGGCAGCGACACCGGACACACCGACCACCGGCACCGAAGCGCTGTCACTAGAGATGGGGATCGCCCGGACCGCCACACGACCCCGACCGGTAGTGACCCCAGGGCGACAATCGACAGGTACGACCACGGCGACGGTTAGTTTCGCAGGCACGCCGGGCGGCGACCAGGACAAAGGAGAGGCCGGCACCAGGGGGACACGGCCGGTCACCTGGACACCGGCGGAGAAACGAGGGAAAATCCGGCCCCGAACGAGCTCCGACGCGAGTGACGCATCCACCGAGTCGAGCAGGACGATGAGGATCGAGGAACACCGGGTGCTAGCCGGACACGAGCCATTCGTGAACCTGCCCGCGCCAGCAACAACGTCGTCATGGTGGCCACCGGTGGAGACGACGAGGAGGGCTAAGCCTAACTCGAGGCCGGCAAAGAACCGCCGCACCGTCGCACCGCCACCGCTGACCCACTGGTCGGAAGACAAACCGGACAGAGCGACCAACACCAGACCGCCGCAGTCACCGCCACCGACCCTCCCGACCGAAGCACCGCCGCCAACTAGAGAGGCCCCACTGTTTGGAGCATGCTGCAACAGGCCCGCGACGATCCGCGCGCGACCAGACCCGAGGAAACTGCCACCAGGGCCGGTGGATCTCCCGGTTCCGATCTGGCGCGAACTGGAGTGTTTGTCCATCTCGCCCAGGACTCCGCCACTACGCTACCCACGACAGAATTACAAACCGAACCCGGAAAAATGGCCGGTCTCGGAGTGGCGACGAAAAGCAGCACGACCACCGCCAACACCACTAGGGGCTGTCGCCGCCCGCAGCAACGTTAGCAGGGGCACGCGGAGGACCCGGCAACGCCAACCGCCGACCAGAACCACCTTCCCGGAGGTCCAAATGGACGAGAGACCAGGAAACGACGGCCATCCGGTAACCCCTTGGCAAAGGGCGCCAAGGGCCCTGCTGCCCATACGCTACCACGGCCGACATAGAAGTGGGGATATGCAATGGTTCCAACTGCCAAACGGCCGACGGGTGGAAGTGCCAGTGGCACTCATAGCCACCAAGCAATTCCGGGCGGAATTCGGAGAAGAAAGATGGAAGCTACACTTTGACAGGACCGGACGTCTACGGAGATGCCAGCGACGAGCGCCAGCACCAGCCAGACAGAGCAAGTGGTAAGAGGTAACGCGTACCGCGACCTCGGGAAAACCCGTACCGGGATGTGCCAGGCCAGGGGGAGGCAACGCGTACCGCGGCCCCACCAACCTGCACCGTGATACGATAGTTTAAGTTAAGTGTTTAGTTAAAGTTTTTTTTTTTCACTGACACGGAAAGTTCCCGTTAGTTATAAGCAGTTGTAATAATAGCAAGTAGGCCCGTAGGAGGGACGCGCGCTGTGACCCCGCGGTATCGAAAACGCGTCTAAGGCAGAGTGGAAGGTACTGTTCATTTTTCTTGCAGTGCGGGGACACCGCCCAGGCATCCTGATCCTCGCCACACACGTTGTGTACGCGTCTTTTTTTTTCTCTTTTCTTATGCCGTTTACCGGCAGGACAAATTTTTTTTTGGTGTTCTCTCTTTTTTTTCTTCCTCAATCCTCAGCAAGAGGATAGTACCTAGGTTAGGACTAACACAGCGCGGGTCAGCTAGGGATGCCGTAAACCGGGGACCGAAAAGTATTTTTGTACGTAGACTATAAGGTAGCGGATAATGTTGCTGTACGAACGGGCACCTGTGCATTATGCGTAGAGAAGATGGTTTGTGGAGTATGTGATCACCAGTTCAGTATTTTGTTGTCTTAATAAAGAAGTCTCGCTGCCGCACGCTCGACTATTGTAAAGGAGGAGGGGGGTGTAACAGACCTGTAACGGGCAGGCCTGTTACTAGTAGAACCAGGTATCAAGGCGCACCGAGGCGAACCGAACCGAGCCGAAAGAAACCGATCCGAACCGGCGCGCACCACCGATACGCGTCACGCACGACACGACGACCGCGCGACGAACCAGTACCGACGGAAAAGGACGAGAAACGGTTGTCTAGTACGCGGTCGAGGGCAGTAGAAGATTCGCGAAGTTTAGCGCCGCACCGTCACCCGACTTCATCGAACGAATAGTCAGAAAATCCGCGACGCGACCGTGGGAGTTTGTTTCGCAATCGAGACTCGAGTTGAATCGGTTCTCTCCAGTAAGTATTCCTTGCAGTTCCGAACTATGTAGACAGAGTACGGCGTACCGCCATCTTGTGAACCAACGTCCCTGTCCCAGGGAGGCATCCCGCCGGTGACGAACTACGTTCCACCAAGATAGAGTAAGGCGTACCGCTTCTCGAAAAGAGTCAAGGTGCACCACCGGCTACCTCGTCACGACGTACCGTCGGCGAGAACGAACGACGAGCACGATGAACCATCGCTCGTCGCCGTAGAACCGCCTGAGAGGACGTAAACGCACGGCGCCCCGCCACGTTGAAATCCAACCGACCAGACTCAGGCCGGGACCCCTCCTCCTTCCTACAATGCCCTGTTTCCTGTAGCATAGCCAGAGCACGACGTACCGTCACTCTTTCTCCTGCCAAGGTGCACCACCGGCGAGTCCGTTAAGGTGTACCGCCGACGGAAACGAACGGCGAGCACGACGAACCGTCGCTCGTCGTCCCTGAACCGCCCGAGAGGATTATGGCGCACGGCGCACCGCCACGTCACCTATCCGAATGACCAGACTCGGGCAAGGAATTCCCATACCATCCTGACTTCCCAATTACCGGTCCCGAAATACACGCGCGCCGTACCCGAGGAAGTAACGCGTCCCGTACTGGAAAACCGCGACGTACGCGCCCGAGAGAATAACGCGTATCCGTACCCGAACGTCGCGGTTATCGCGTGAACCGCCGCGGAAACGCGATTCCGAAGAACCCGCGTGCGCGTCCTCGTCGGCAGCGAGCATGTCAGTGAAAACATCAGTGTCGTTATTTTGAACCCGTGTACCACGTCCCGTTCCCCATCGACATTTTTCCTCTCGTCGAACATCGAACTCTGGAGCGGCGAGCTATATTGACGAAGCAGGAAATTTCCGACGTGACGACGGAAACCAGGTTGTTACAAGATAACTGAAGTTGTTGTTAATCTGGGCTAAACTTCCGAAGACGTCCATGCTCAGAATTGGATGAAATTTTAGGATAGGTCACTTTTTGACTAAAACGATAATTGCCAATAGGATTTTTGTTTCGCGCACAAATTCCTAGCCAGACCTTTTCTTTCCAAATAATTTTCCACACGTTTACGGTAAATCCTCTATAGTCGCAAAAGTCTCGGGGAGGTCCGCTTGCGTAGTTCGTAGACGGACACTATTCTTTTTAGCTTTGAAGACCGAGCCGAACGTAGAGAAGCACAGCGCGTGTAAAGAGAGACCGCGCGCGACACTTTCTTTCCCATACGCTGTCCTTCCTTGCGCCCGAAAATTTCATCGTCAATTAAACCACTAAACACAGTCGAAATTATATCGTGTTTGGTCTTATTTTTAACCGGAAAATTCCACAAATATATTGGCGAAACTTTCATAAAAAAATAACTAATAATAAAAAAATTTGTATATTGATATTACATTGTGAGAACGCGCAGGCCTTTGAACTGTGCCCGCGACTGCGACTCTCCGCGTCGCATCAGCAGTGGTTCACATCGATATACCCGAGCCAGGATCAGATTACTACAGTGGAGGGGATATTTTTTTTTGCGTTTATCGTGTACCGCCTTTTTGCGACTACAGAGGATTTACTGTAGTAGTAGCTGCAGTTTTTCGCAAATATCTCACAAAACTAAAGCTGAGTGGAGGTGACATGTATGGGAAAAAGTTGTTCAGAATGTTGAGTTTTACAACATATTTAAATTTTATCAAAATCGGTAGGATGGGACATTTCATGCATAATTACCAAAATTGTTATTGTACCTTCAAGTTTGACAGCTGTTTCGCCCACAACAACAAGCTCTTTGTAGTCCTCACATTCGTGTTGACACCTACACGGAGTTTTTCATTGAACCGAACAGTTGCAGCAGCGTGAAAAATAATATTCGTATCCATCAACGTAGCTTTAACTTCCGGTGTCATACCAAAGTCATCTTTGGCCGCGTCACCCTCTATCATCACGACTTTGGTTAGAAAATTTGGCTGCTCCTTCTTCAATATTTCGTAGATCTAGATCCATAAAAGATATTGATTACCACTTTATCATTTTTTACACATTGTATATTTGTTCTAGTACATTACATACAACTTCCTCGAAGTTCTCTTTGAATCGTTCTTCCACGGATTTCCCCTTTTTCGGTCTTATTAACATGTAAATGGTTTTAATACCTGGGCAGGACCTGCAATTATGTAACATAGACGACTTCATAAAAATATAGATTATTTTATTTATATGAAAACAATTTTAATAACTCAGCAACGTCGCGGTTTGTAATCCCAGCTTTTAAGCAAACGAATCTAGTATTTCTGTTGCACCGACCCTCTCGTAGTCAGAGGGTCCGAGAACTAAAAAGTTGCTGGAATCGCGTGCGGAAAATAGATCGAGGGAACGCTCGGGAATCAGGTGTAAAACACTACAAATCACCGAACTGAGTCTTGTAACGTTATATGTGATTATTTTACCACTTGTCTTTATTTGATAAGTTATCTCGCAGGGGAGACTTTTTTACTCTCGCAGAGGAGAGATTGGTATAAACCGCGGGGTCTCACAGGGGAGACGCTTTTTCTCACAGGAGAGACGCTACCGGTCGGTTTTGTAATGTGCGCTAAAACTTGTATAATTCGCGTGTGTGCTCGCAGGGGGGGGTCTATTTACAGACATCGATAAATGCCCCCACCATAAACATACACGGGAGCTCGCTTCGAGGTGTCTAATTATTATCGCGTCAGCGGCGAGACGTCAAGGGGGTATTCGCGACACCGAGTATACCGAAATACCGTTGATCGTGTCTAACAATTTCCATATCTCCTGTCCATAAAGCACCGGATACTCACTTATCTTCAACAACATTATAGTTAAAGAATACAAGCTTTCAGCTTGAATTGAGCGTTTTATTTTGATTAGATATAGCTATTATACGATAATATTGCAATGCAAAATTAAATATATACATATGCCATTGGAATAAATGTTAAAATGCTAGAAGCCAAATTGAAAAATAGTTACCCTACTTAATTTTCAAAAATTAGAAAATATAAGAACAATAATAAATATTTAGAAAATATACGATGTTTTGGTCAGTTTTGATTTACATGTTCTCTACATTAGAAAAAATCAGTAAATCCCATTTTTATTTCATTGTATAGGTCCTTTAATAACAAAAGATCGTCTGCATCCAAATTTGAATAAGCGTCCGGAGATTTATGGACGGGAATGGATTATGTATGAGCATTGACTTGAAAGGTTTTCTAAAAATATTATAATATTTGTATTATAATTTTTTGTAAAAGGAAGTGAAAAGAATAGCCTTCGGAAACGTGTGGGAATTGCACTGCTTTCTCATTGTTCAGTAAAATATTAATTAATCGCAATTGTATTAGAAACACTGTGGGATTGGTTCTGAAAAGACCGGATGTACCTTTTGATCTACTACATTAATATTGATGCATGAAATGACATTGTCACAGTTTGCATTTGGATAGCACGTTACTTTGTTAAATTTTTAAAATAGATAGATAGATTATTTTATTTATCTGAAAACAATTTTAACGATTCAGCAACGTCGCGGTTTGTAATCCCAGCTTTTAGGCAAACGAATCTAGTATTCCTGCCTATAAAGCACCGGACACTTACTTATCTTCACCAAATTGATAATTAAAGGATACAAGTATTCAGCTTGAATTGATCGTTTTATTTTGATTAGATGTTGCTTTTATACGATAATATTTCAATGCAAAATTAAACACGTGTATACCTATACCATTTAAATGAATGTTAAAATGCAAAATTTCAAAAATTGGAAAATATAAGAACAATAATAAATATTTAGAAAACATAGGATGTTTTGATTAGTTTTGTTTTACATGTTCTCTACATTACAAAACATCAGAATGTCCCATGTTTATTTTATAATATAGGTCCTTTAATAACAATAAGTCGTTTGCATCCAAATTTGAATAAGCGTCCGGTGACTTATGGACGGAAATGTATTATGTACGAGCAATGACTTGAAAGGATTTCTTAACATGATATTGATATCATAATTTTTTGTAAACGTAGTGAAAAGAATAGCCTCTGGAAACGTTCGGGAATTGCACCTTCTTTCTCATCATTCAGTAAAATATTAATTAATCCCAATTGTATTAGTAACGCTGTGGCTTTGGTTCTGAAAAGATCGGATGTACCTTTTGAACTACCAAATTATTATTGACGCATGATTGAATATGTATGAATATTGAATACGTTGCTTTAGTAATCGTTTTAAAATGAGTGACTTTTGTAAACGTAAGTTCGGCCTGAATGTTTGAAAAGATTATGCCACCTTGTGGGTGCATGTTTTCTGCTGAAGACATTTCTCTGAACATGTCTCGCATAAAAAGCTAGTAGCCAATTCATCGTGAATGTTCAAATTGCAATTATACTTGTTCATGTTATATCGAAGTATGAAAGATTAATATGAAAAATTGAATATGTCTGTTTTTGAGAAGGAATACCTCAGTAATTTTTCGATGAGTAATTTCCCCAGGAAACCTGTCCCACCTGTTACCAAAACCTTCGTCCCATCATAAAATTCGGCGATTTCGCTTTCCCCATTGCTCTCCGAAACTTGTGAATTAGATTGATTCTTCGTTAACGTGTCACTCCTGTTGGAAGTCATCTCCTCGGTATACCTGTTACACTTGCATAAATACTCAAAGTTTAATATAAGAACTTGTCAATTCTACGTTTTTGAATTCTATGTATAATACAGAATGTCACACACTCTAAACCACAAGACGAAGTTCTATATAATATTTAATAAGAATTTCAGAAACCAGGAAAGAGAAATGTTGACTTTTCTATCACTCACCTGGTCTGAACTCTAAACTAACTCCAAACGCGAAAATGATTCGATGCGTACTCGACGACGAATGAATTTCAACTGCGAATGGTACTCATCGGAAACAGTAGTTGGAAGCAAACGCACACCTGCGATAGTGCATATATACTCTATCCAACGAGAAAGCAGTACCGCGTGAAGACCAGTTTTCGTTTGTCGCTGCGCATCTTCGCCCTAATTGGTTCAAGAAAGTGGGGAGGGGATAGTGGAGTGAGAGATGATAGGCTCGCTGCGCCCCCACCATCTTCCAAGTTGCGCGCAACGGTACTGTTCTATCGTTGGATATAGTGTACAATGCAATACGTGCATTCTGGTCTCATCAACAATCTAATTACCAAGTTAACACGTTTATATTAGCTGGCCGAGTTGTCGTTATATGCGCCAAATCTTGTAATCGAATTTTAAACCACTTCCTGATGACCTAGAGCAGGCCTGGCCAACCCAAATGGTTTCATGGGCCACTTTGATGACGCGTAAGGGTGCGCCTACAGTGGAGCCGTTTTCGTCCTTCGTCCTACAACCGACCACACAGACGAGAGTTTCGAGCAACTCGAGAGGCATGTGTTGGTGCCAGTACGGCCGACTTTGCCGGAAAATGTGCTTACAGTGGGCCCGTCGTCTGACGAAATGGTCAAAATCACGGGGAGCCGAACCTTTTTCAGGTACTTCGAGAAGGGTAACAATGGACAAACCCCATGGGGCCTCGACGTCTGACGACGTAGGAGGAAAATCAAATAATTTTGATTCCGTCCTACGCCGGAACAGCGTTCACTTCCAATAATTTTCATGTCGCCAATTTTGAAGTATCCGTATTTTTAAAAGCGGGGCCATAAAGAGGACACTTGGGGCTATATTATAATAATTTTTTTTTTCAATTTTCTGGTGCTATGATAGCTATGGACCTGTTTAAAACAATTGCAAAATAAACTATGAAAACAAATATTTTTTCAACTGAAATCATTTTTATTAAATACTCTTATGGTTACACTATGATATAATTTAATGAAAAACTTGTGACTTTGGGTATTCGGATAGTGTTTTCATATTTTAGTTTTAAAAATCTTAATCTTAATAAATGTGGATTCGAAATAATCGTTTACCTCGCTCTTTCCAAAACCATCGTGACTTTATTTTGTCGGAAAGTCACAAAAAGTCGCGAACTTTTGGATTATAACCAAATAAAAATCGGTGGGACTCGGAGACTCAATAACATACAAAAAAATTAATAATTAGCTTTATATTTTTTATAATTTAAAGTAATGTACTCACCGCACTGAATAATATCTACACTATGAAACGTTCGAAAATCAAGGAGTGCATATACACAAAAACAACAAAAAAATGAGACAAAATTTTTTCCTTGAAATGTATGTCACAGTTCTTTCCAATGTCAGTGTTTGGGTTAGGTTCTATTACAATCTATGATCGATGCATTAATACTGTAATGTATTTCAATACACATAGATTTTTAAAAATGACATTATAAACGAATTACACTGTCCAACAGCCAAAAAGTATTTCGATTCCCACTATGCGATTCTTGTAGAGTTTTCGGCGCTGATTCCGAATCTGGTTTTAATTTTTTTCCTATACGTCCAGTTTTTGAGAAAATGGAGTTTAAAAAAAAGACATATTTTTCAACTTTAAACAAATATTGCGATGTTATTATAAAAGATATTGAATTGTTCTTTACAGCAAAAGATTCTGTAGACTTTCCCGAATACAGTGATATCCAATATTAATACATTATGATTGTTTAAACATGTTTAAACAATGATTAAAGACGGAGATGCACCACTTTTGCACCAATTTTTGCGGATATTTTCGAATTTATCTCAAAAAATAAGGGTCCAGCGAAAAATTGAACTATACCACGCGAAAGAGCAGACTTTTATCTTGAGAAACCCCAGTGTGAAGTTTGCATGGTCGACGTTTTCTTCGAACCAGATAGCAAAATATCTTCGCCCCCGACATGAGTTGTCACCAGTGGCGCTCACCACCAGAACGGACGTTCGGCGCTCCGTATGCCGTCGCTGCGCCGTATCCCGTCCCGAGCGCCACTGGCGGAAACTCATGTCGCGCGAAGATATTTTGCTTTCTGGTTCGAAAAAAACGCTGAACATGCAAACTTCACAGGGGGGTTTCTCAAGATAAAAGTCTGCTTTTTCGCGTGGTATAGTTCAATTTTTCGCTGGACCCTTATTTTTTGAGATAAATTCGAAAATATCCGCAAAAATTGGTGCAAAAGTGGTGCATCTCCGTCTTTAATCATTGTTTAAACATGTTTAAACAATCATAATGTATTAATATTGGATATCACTGTATTCGGGAAAGTCTACAGAATCTTTTGCTGTAAAGAACAATTCAATATCTTTTATAATAACATCGCAATATTTGTTTAAAGTTGAAAAATATGTCTTTTTTTTAAACTCCATTTTCTCAAAAACTGGACGTATAGGAAAAAAATTAAAACCAGATTCGGAATCAGCGCCGAAAACTCTACAAGAATCGCATAGTGGGAATCGAAATACTTTTAAAAAGTTGAAATTTGTTGGACAGTGTTATTGCCATGTCTTGGGGATTTTGCACCACTGTGCGACGTACGATAGCGTAGCGGCTATAAAACATTGGGCATGCAAATGGTCGGGTCATTATTGGGCGATCGACAGCGAAGCTATTTTTCAGAAAGCTGTTTTTAGCGCGTCCTATTCATAATGTTTTACTGTAAAGTAATTTTTAAGTTAACACAAGTCAACACGTGTTGTCCGAGAAAGTGTCGACTTCCAGCTCAATAGTAATGACCTGTCATAAACCTCTCCATAGAGAACAGCCCCAGAAACGGCACATAAACAAATCGAGCCTATGATCGCTAGGTTTGCCTATCCCCACCACAGCCGCACCCGTAGTCCCAATGCTTTGACTTCGAGGTTGCACGCTACATGGTATATGTGGCCGCTGTAGCCAATATTTCGTCGACAGCCGAAAATGCGTGTGAAACGAGGTCTGCCTCCTCCGCTCAAGATCCAATCGGCCGCTCATTCGTTCCTAGAGACACGTCACCGTAGTCCTGCCTGGTAACCTTCTTCTCACGCTCGCATCAATACAATGTCACCAGTTCGGACCCATACGAGGTGGCACCTTGCCACCCCCGACAATCGCGTAGTAGTGGGCGGTAACGGTGTAATATCTTAACCCACTCAGAGTTTTGCTAATTCAATTACACAATTGAATTACATTGTATTTCAATTATATGTATAGTAATTCATCTACGTCATCACTGAATTACATATTACATTAAAATACAGCTCTCCAAATTATAGTCCAGAACTTTGAAGAAGTGCGGATATATTTTTATGTTTTTCTTTCATATGCTCTTGTTTGCTGGCCATGCGGTGTAGTTTCTATTCCTCGTCCTCCTTCAGAATACGTACCGCTATTTTATAGTTGTACTCCAATTGCAATTACGAATTACATTGTACTTTAATTGAATGAAGATATGTATTATAAATTACAATATGACTGAATTACAATGTAATCAATTAGTTTGTATTAGGTCGGAGAGAAAGTCCTTACGGTTTTTGTTATTTTGATTTTAATTAAAACCGCAAGAATTTTCTTTTCGGCCTAATAATTTCGATTCCTCGAGTAATTAAATTGTAATTCTGCACAACTTTGAACCCACTGCTGTTCCGCTATCGCTTAGTACGGGCATTGTATTGGACTACTTGTTGGACATAAACAAATTGAAAATGTTTTTTCACTACATGAAAGGTGTCCCATCTCAACTTGGCCAAAAGTGTCTTCCAGGTGGAAGATAGATAAAAGAGTCACTGCACATGGTGTGCGGGTTTGACGGGAAACCCCAAGATGATTAGCTGCAGCCCAAAACTGACCGTGGAGGTCTGCAAGGTTTATAGCACATAATTGCTATTGAGGTATAGGGAGATGTCTGAGTCTTTCTTCGTGGCTCCGACAATAAAGTAATAACGAACTAAATGGATTTAAGAGAGGTTTTCTCTCAAAAATTGCAATTTGAATTTTTTTGCTTACGATTGATCTATGTAAATCGCAGTTTCTTCTAATTGTTTTAATTTTTAATTATTTTCGAGTATCCATACTTCCATGAGAGTTAATCTATATGTATACAATTAGTGCACATGAATCTTTCCATGCGAGATAGGACTACTGTTTCGAATTTTGTTCAAATTTGAATATGTTGCAGTCTTTAGCAAAATATAGACGTATCTCAAAGAATTCTTTGAAATCTTGAAAACTGTTGGTTTTACGAACGTGTAATATGAGGTGTGTGTCACAAGTTTTTAATTAAATTATAACGGCTAAACTAGCAAATTGATGAAACTTAGTTTTGGGTACTCATAGTGAAACCATCAGAGTATTTAATAAAAATTATTTCAGTTCAGAAAATATTTGTTTTCATAGTTTATTTTGCAATTGTTTTAAAGAGGTGCATTGCTATGAAAGCACCAGAAAATAAAAAAAATAAAAATAATGATAATATAGCCCCAAGTGTCCTCTTTACGGACCCGTTTTTAAAAATACGGATACTTCAAAATTGGCGACATGAAAATTATTTGAAGTGAACGCTGCACCGAAATATATGGCGCGAGGGCCGTCCTGTCGGTTGATGTAGGACGAAACTAGAAGGGCCTCACAGACAGGCCTACCTGGGCCTACCCACACATTTGAAATGTCTGCCAGACGGCTCTGACGTCACCATGTCTGTCGGTCGTAGAATGCACTGTAGGCGCACCCTAACGGTTTGTTTAGTCTACTCGTTGAAACCTATGGATTGGTTTCGTTCATTGTATATTTAAGGAATATACAATGTAATGAATATACAATCGTCAGGTTTTCCTCCGAACTTTCTTCTTATGAAAATTGGTTTCTTCAGTTTCGATCGATCAACGTGCAGTCTACATCTCCCTTGCGTTTTTCATATATCTCTCAGTCTTGTTATTTTTATTGTTGTTGTTGTTTTTTATTGATATTGTTATAATAGTTGCCTCTATAATGGGGTATATTCGTAATCAGGGGCACGAGATCTGTAACTCTGTAAAGTCTCAACTAAATCTGTGACGCGAAGGCTTTGCATTCTCCTTGTGTAAATTGTCACTTTTCATGACTGCAATAGGATCCTCGTATTCACGGCATTGAATATTGGCTGTAAGTCGTGAAACATCGTAGCCCTCTGTAAATACGGGAATCCTACTACTATTCGTCGTGTGACGTAGCAGTTGAAAGGGCGTGGTCACGCGGCGAGTACGGGACCGTCAGAGGTGGGGGTAGGCGGCGCTAGCTGGAGACCCCTCTTGCCTCTGTGCCCCCCGGGGATCTTCTCGTCAGCTCACAACAGTACACGTGTAGTAAACTATACACGAACTCAAACACGTGTATACAGGGTGTCCCAAAACCCCTTCGACTCCGGGAAATGGGAGGTTCCTTAGGTCATTTGAAGCAACATTTTCCTTTGCACCAATGTCAGCCGGGGCTTTGTTTAGGAGTTATTAACGAAAAACACGGACCAATCAGAGCGCGATCTAGACGCGCGATGGCACGTTCAGTCCGGCGCGCCGGGAGACGAGCGTGGTGTAACGCCGCGATGCCGTAACGAACAAGAGTTTCTCGAGATTATGTGAATCCTCCCCGATTTGGATGAGCTTTGGATATGTTGTCAAGACCATGATTCTGAACAACATTTCCCTTTACAGTTTTTGTCGGCCGGCTTTAGTTTACGACATACATAATTGTAAAAACTTGTAATTGTAAATCGATCGATGTACTATCTTTTACCCGATTTGGATGAGCTTTGGATATGTTGTCAAGACCATGATTCTGAACAACATTACCCTTTACAGTTTTTGTCGGTCGGAAGAACTTTACTTGTCAATTCATATGGGTGGATCTCAAACCCGACTTACGGCAACGTTACCCGAACGAGGGAAGAAGCAGAAACTGATTGTATTAAAAACTCACTTATTCAGCCGTAAATCCATTTGCTGCTTCGAAATGTGTGTCGCTGGGTCACTCGGTGACGAACTGCACAGATGTCTTCAGGTATACGACAGTACCGAAAGCTAAGGGACGTACGGCCAGGTCGACGAAGTGCACAGCCGGTGGTAGAAGGCCTAAAGGATGCGCGGTCAAGTCGACGATCCAGAATTTCACTTTCATTTTCGAATCGATAAATAATTCGTATGTTTATTTCACACAGATGCCTTGAAATTTTTCCACACTCACAATCACTGTTCACATTTGTCAACACATAGTTATGTACTAATAATAATTGCTTAAACTAATTAAACGATTATTTAATCTAATCACTAGACTGCGGATCTTTATGATTGTGATCATTTTAAGAAGTTGAAAATAATACATTGGTGTTTTGAAATTATTTTAATCTCTCTAGTGTCTTAAAATGCACCTACTCATGTTTGCTACAAATGCATGAAATCCGCAGTCTAGTGATTGCATTACCTGATTGTTGTAATTTGTGCAGCAGGACAAGGGATATGGCAATTATTATTAGTGCATAACTATGTGTTGACAAATGTGAACAGTTATTGTGAGTGTGGAAAAATTTCAAGGCATCTGTGTGAAATAAACATACGAATTATTTATCGAATCGAAAGTGAAAGTGAAATTCTGGATCGTCGACTTGACCGCGCATCCCTTAGGCCTTCTACCACCGGCTGTGCAGTTCGTCGACCTGACCGTACGTCCCTTAGCTTTCGGTACTGTCGTATACCTGAAGACATCTGTACAGTTCGTCACCGAGTGACCCAGTGACAAACATTTCGAAGCAGCAAATGGATTTACGGCTGAATAAGTGAGTTTTCAATACAATCAGTTTCTGCTCCTTCTCTCGTTCGGGTAACGTTGCCGTAAGTCGGGTAAAAAGATCCACCCATATGAATTGACAAGTAAAGTTCTTCCGCGACCGTCAAAAAGTCTAAAGGAAATGTTGTTCAGAATCATGGTCTTGACAACATATTCAAAGTTCATCCAAATCGGGTAGAAGATAGTACAATCGATCGATTTACAATTACAAGTTTTTACATTTATCGCGTAAACTAAAGCCGGCTGACAAAAACTGTAAAGGGAAATGTTGTTCAGAATCATGGTCTTGACAACATATCCAAAGCTCATCCAAATCGGGGAGGATTCACATAATCTCGAGAAACTCTTGTTCGTTACGGCATCGCGGCGTTACACCACGCTCGTCTCCCGGAGCGCCTGGCTGAACGTGCCATCGCGCGTCTAGGTCGCGCTCTGATTGGTCCGTGTTTTTCGTTAATAACTCCTAAACAAAGCCCCGGCTGACATTGGTGCAAAGGAAAATGTTGCTTCAAATGACCTAAGGAACCTCCCATTTCCCGGAGTCGAAGGGGTTTTGGGACACCCTGTATATTCGATACACGTGTACACGTGAATTTTCAATACACGTTCAGACTCGTGATCTCTACTTCATATGTACATACCGTCAAATAAACCACTAAATTCTCTTCAAATTATATCGTGTTTGGTATCATTTTAATCAGAAAAATGCCAGAAATAAGGTAGTGAGACCATAACAGAATCATGGAAAATGAAGAAGTTTGACTGTTGGTGTAACGTTATGATGACTCTCGGGCGTTTGAACTGTGCCGACGACTGCGACTCTCCGCGTCGCGTTAGTAGTGGTTCACACCGATATACCGAGCCGAATCAGTGTATTTTAGTTTGGAGGGGATATTTTTTTCGCGTTTATCGTTGAAAGATTTTCGCGTTTATAGAGAATTTACTGTAATCTGCAACAGACACTATAGTGCTCCAAGCTCTACGGCCGCTACGGGGAGCGAGACGCGCGATCGGGAGGAGTGGGGGTATTCCTTGAGAATGCCTCGATCGAGCAAAAATCTGCCCATGCCTGATCTATAACATCGAACTTTATTAAATCTTTAATATGATGCACATATGAATATATTATTCTTGTATATTACATTCTGCCCTTAATTTGTTATGTAATTATCTTTTCTCTTTCGTGTAAATTATTATTGATTTCTTGTTCTTGTTCTTTTTTAACTTTGTATCTCTCTTTTTACCACGTTTTTATTAGCTCGCTTTCTTGTTTGTTTGTCTGTTTGTCTGTTCGGTGCACTGAGAAAAAAATCCTGTCGAAACAAAAAAAATATATGTTGATTCAATAAGATGTACTATTGAATAGTGCCAATATCAAATGAACTTATTTTAATATTTAATACTATTGAATTTAATAGCAAAACTCACTTCCGCCAATCATATAAGCCAATAGTTTGACCATCAATGTTTTCAAAAAGATAAGATATGGCCTCAAACCAATTCCAGTATTTACTGGTGAATAATATTTTGCATTTCTTTCTAACTTTCTATTATTAATCCATCATTTTACGAAGTTAAATGAACATAATCTGTAATAAAGATAACTTTGCTGTTTGTTCTATGCAAATACTCAAACGATTACGTAAATCGATGTATGTATTAAAATATAAAAAGAAATTTTTGAATGACATATACATTTATTTGGTCCAAGTAAACGTTTTATCGATTCAGCAAGAGTCAATAACCTATGTTATAGTCTGAACTAAACATGCTATTGAATAAATCGGAAAAGCTATTCAGTAAAAAAAAAAAATATGGGAGTGCTTGCAGATCGTTGCCCACTCGATTGATGCGTGTCGAGTTTTTGAGAAGCGCGCGTTTTTAGCTCGAACTGTAAACACACATCATGGCGAGCTAGTGGTCGCGCTCGTGCTTATCGAGCCGTAGATGCTGCTGTCCTAGCATGGCCGCTCGAAGAGGACGTGGATTCGGTCGCTGATCCTCCGTGAGTCCGTCGTGATCTGCTGACGTCGGTCGTCTGCGACAGATCGACGGATCGCCACACTAGGAGAGGGATTACGTATCTCGGCCGGTTTGCAGTAGAATCTCTATCCTCCTTGATGTTGTTGTTGGGCTCCTGGTTGTAGTCGTCCGCTCGACTCATCAGTAAGGCTATCTAGCGGGCCCTGCCTCAGTGATGCCGAAATCGTGGTACTGTGGTACTAAGCCGTGGTACGAGACCCCCCCACTATGACCTACCGTTGCCCCTACTGGCCTTCTCCAACTCGCTCGCGCGCTACACTCACCAACGTACCTCTCCTATCCGATAGGAGTATCCGTTGGTGAGTGTAGCGCGCGAGCGAGTTGGAGAAGGCCAGTAGGGGCAACGGTAGGTCATAGTGGGGGGGTCTCGTACCACGGCTTAGTACCACAGTACCACGATTTCGGCATCACTGACTGCCCTGCCTTAGACGGTTGGGATGTCGGAAGGCGGTTGAGGACTGTATATATACAAATCATTGAGGAACCGAGAACTTGCGGGAAAGGTCTTTCGACTACTGTCCCTCTTGTGGCGCATGTAGGAAGTTGCCGCTACATAATAAATTAACAAAGCAACTGATGGAATAAAAATCGTATTTATTTAAAAAATCGTATTTCATCAAATTCCAAGCTTCTGGGTGATGCAGTACACGCCATTTATTGAAGATGTTTGTTAATTTTTCAGTCGTGCCTGCGATGAATTCTTTTTTCCTTAGGCGATTCGTAACTTCCCAATGCGTTTTAACAAGATTCCACGGTTCATTATTTTTTTGCAACCACTCGACACTTTGGGCGACCACTTCTGATGTATCTATAAAATATATAACAACAACGAAATATCTAACGATGAACTAACCTCTATCTATCACAAAACGTCAACCTTACAGAGGTGCTTAGTCGTAACACATCTACATAATACACGGTGTATAACTGCTCTCCGAGAAGGAGAGCGGGTATCAACAAAAAGAGACGGTGCGCGGCACAGCGTCTTTGACACGCCGAAACGATCTAACTACCTACATAATATTTATATTGTAGATATCCGCGTCTGTTTTTGTGCAGACACGTTACATTTCGCGTTCTCAATTTGTTTTGACATAGTCGGGTTTCGACTAACAATGAAAATGTTTCTGCCAATACTAAAAAACCAATGCAGTTTTCCTTATTTTATAAATAATATATGATCGATTTAAATGCAGCAAAATTATTGAGATAAGTGATGTATTCTATTGAAAAGATACCGTCAGATACTTTCTATAGAAACACATTAATGCTTGCTTCAATATTTGTTTAAAATTATTTTGAAATTTTCGTATCATTGAGTCAAGAAAATTTAGAATTGAGCATTGTCTGCTTCTTTTGAACCGTCCCTGTTATTCACCCAACAACTTAACTATTTCTATCAATTACAAAAAATCAATACATTTCTCAAATTTTTTAACAACATATCTGATTGAAGGAAACAAAGAAATATTACGAATAATAATATACGGTATTGAATCAAATAATATTTTCAATCATTTCATGATAGACAATTCAAATACATCACGATTTGCTTCTGAATTTCATACTATTGGAAAGAATATATTGATATTCATCGAAGTAAAAAAATTACAATAACACGCGTGTTATTGAAGTAACTACTTTTTTTTCTCAGTGTGGAAAATTTTGCAATTGATTTTAAACTAACTTCCTGATGAGCTAGAGACTTGAAATCGGTTATTCCTGCTTTTTTGAAAAATGTCCTTCTTCTATCATTTTTTTTCTTGCTCCTTTTTTCAAGATCTTTCTTCTGTCTTCGACAGTACAGTTGGTGGTCCTTTGTTAGCATCCACCGAACTTAAAATTTTCATTCTAGAAAATGCGTGCTTTTTGGAATCTTAAACTGGCCTACTGTATTGAGAGCTTGTACTTGTACGATGGATTCAACAGAATGAGATTCTTGATTTCTCTTCAATTTTTTATTTTTATTCAATCTTCCATTTTCCTTCAATCTGTCATTTTTAATAATATCCGTAGGTTTTATGTACACTTTTGGCTTTCTCTTACTTTGATCTGTTTTTTTGTGATATTTATTAATTACTTTTTTCGACTGGAATCAAAAGTTTTGTTTCTAGTGATGGCCATTATCAAATTTAATTTTTAAAGCAAGTTCACAATCTGAAAAAAACATTTTTTAAGAACTATATCGACATGAATAATTAATTTTAGAGGTTAGGTATTAATACTGATAGATTTATGACATAAAAATTAAGTATTATTAACGTCACAGCCGGAACACATTTTCTACATTCATTATACAAGCTAATAGAAGACTACTTATATGTACATTTAGTTAAATAATTTGCAAACAATGCGTTGATTTTATTCACAACCGTTTTTCCGGCTTCAGGCGTAAGCACATTGCGTATAAGCTTAGAGTGGGACAGCTACTGTCATCGCGTCCCAGTATGGAGTACTTATACATATTTGAAAACAATCCTAATCTTGGACATCTAATATTTGGATTAATAATTATTATTTACGTTAAGTTTGATTGCCAATTTATTTTAAAATATCAATATTATTATGCGTGATAATTATTTTTTGTCTCAGGACTTAAATTATATCTTTTTTCTAACAAATGTTCGAACTATAAATGCACATGCAAATCCCTAAATATCTCGATATTTAAGAAAATGTGTATGTGTCTTGACTGTGGCAGCACTGTCGCGCCGTCCAATATTAGTCGAATTCCGCTACATGCTGCCGAATAATTAAAATTACGCTTCGAGAACGCAAAAGTAGGCCATCTTAGACAGCAAGCGCAATAGATTAATCTTTTATCTAGCGATTGTGACTACGTAGGGGCTCCAAATGTGCATTAGCGAGACATACTTTTACTAGAACCGGACCCCTTGCAATCCTCGTGTACGTATATAGTGTCTAGCGGTGTGTGAGGGTGCCACCACACTCTCGCTCAAGCCGGACCCACACCCTTAAGGGGGCCGGCGCGGCCGTGCAAGAGTTTGTGGGCACACGCACACATCGCTAAATTCGCATATACGTATATGCAATTACAAGGTTTACGACTTTTCGAAATTACGCTTCAGCATTGCAAGGAGTAGTTCAGAATTGGTCAATTATGATTCCTAAAAGTCAGATACAGGTCGGTACGGTGCCCAAAATGCATATTTTTACGTTATAGAGGAATAATTTGTAATATTCCCCGGAGACACAAATAACAATTCGGCCTGTCACAAACGACAATACAGCACCTCGAGGTTCCGAAATTTTGCACTAGTAGCATGACAATCTGGTTCCGAAATTTGACGGCTGGACGTTACAAATGTTCCAATAGAATACGGTTGATAATGCAGGTCGATATTATATTGTCCATAGATAATACAGTGTCCATCGTCTATGCAAACACTAAATTTATTGAACAAAAACACTGGTACGCGAAGCGGCTATCTTCTGACTAGGGCTGTTCGAGTCAGTTCGAGTACTCGCAAAATGCGAGCCGAGCTAAGCTCGACTCGATTGGTCGAGTCGAGTCGAGTACTCAGTACTCGCACGAAGCGAGCGGCTCGCACGATGCGAGTAGCTCGCATCGATGCAAGCTACCCGCATCGAAGCGAGCTACTCGCGCCGATGTCATCGGCTCGCATCGGTGCGAGTTACTTGCATCGATGCGAGTACTCGACCGGCTCGATCAATCCAGTCGAGCTTAGCTCAGCTCGCACCGATCCACAGTGCGCCGGAATGCCTGTTTCTTGGACAAAATTCAATAACTTTTGTTCTGTTTATGATAGAGACATGAAACAAAGTGGTTTTTTATTTATATTGAGAGCAATCACAATATGATATTATTATAAATATAGTATTTATTTAAACATTAAAAAACGATATTTATAAACAAAATTTTGTTTTATTGGCGGTTTTCAGTAGATATATGAATTCGCAGTTCAGTTCTTCCGAAACTGAAACTTCGTTTTAAATTAAATTTTTTTCATAAATAGCAACTGATCGGAATTGTGGATGAAATACTAAAAGTTGCATTATACAACTTCTTCATGTGGACCTATATTGAAAACTTAACAAATACGCTTTGTAGATCTGTGTTAATTGAACAACAAACGTCTACTATTTGATCTTGCTAAAATTCGCGTACAGATTCGCTTGTAACTAATTTCCTACTGAATTTTTAAAATCTTTTTCTCAAAAACTGATTTATTTTGACATAGTATGAACATTGTTTTAAATCGATATGAAGCAGTGACTTTTTCGATTTTTGTCAATGGCTCGGCGCACTGTGGCGAGCGTGCGATTCGTACGAAACGAACGGCATGCATGAAGGAATTGATCCGAAATAAATTCAAGCGTAATACGACATTGAAGTTCTCGCCGTGCCACGTTTAAATTATTATATTGTACAAACTTTAAAAAACGCAATACTCTTAAAAAAATAATTTTAAAAATATTTTATTTGTCTATATTTCAATATATGAACAATACTTCCAGCAGATACGATTAGAATCCCACACCGAATGATTTTCTTTTTCGTTAAACACTTTTTTTTCTTCTTTCTTAACCATATAATTGTTGTAGTGATATTTCTCAAATATATTGTCAAAGCAATATTTATATTGCATTTTTACGTTTGTTAAAAATGTTCAATATTACATAATACACATACAAAAGGTAAAGAAATATCGAAAAAGTTGATTTTTATTTTTTTTAAGTACATTGCACTATATATATATGGTATATATAAAATTCTGAAAAACATTAAGAAAAATGATTTCGACAATATCCCATTACTGAATTTTTATAAAACTGTTATCTCCCATACTTCAATAGGAAATATGCATTTTTTTCGAATGTTTTAAAATATGCAATTTTTTAAAGACGTTCGCATAATTCGAAAATCTGAAAAGCATATGCATTAATAATCACGATGGGACACAACTAACATATTAATATAAATAAACGAGTTATGTACTCTGGAAACTTTAAAATAAAACTCATTTCACGGCTACACATCAGATACATTGTATACATTATACATTGTTCGTTTCGTGTAAGCGTTCGCTTCGGTGCGAGTAAGCTATCTTCTCGCATCGGTGAGATCGGTGCTTTGAAAAATATATTTAATATATCTCTACAACAATTATATGGTTAACAAAAAAGAAAAAAAGCGGGATTCGATTCGCAGCGGGAGACCTTGCCGTCTGCACTAATTGTATCTGCTGGAAGTATTGTTCATATTAATTGAAATATAGGCAAATAAAATATTTTTAAAATTATTTTTTTAAGAGCATTGCATTTTTTAAAGTTTGTACTTTATTTTTCTGAATACAAGAATGTTCACTATTACATAATACACCTACAAAAGGTAAAGAAATATCGGAAAAGATTATTTTTATTTTTTTTAAGTACGATGCACTACATAAAAAATTCTGGAAAAAATTAAAAACGGTTGTTTTAACAATATCTCATTATTGAATTTTTATATACCTGATATTTCCCAAACTTCAATAGGAAATATGCATTTTTCCGAATTTTTGGTAATTTCCAATTTTTTAAAACCTGTTCGCAAAGTCTGTAAAATCTGGAAAAATATACATTAATAATCATGATAAGACACATCCAACATAATAATTTAAACGTGGCACTGCGAGAACTTCAATGTCGTATTACGTTTGAATTTATTTCGAGTCGATTCCTTCATGCAAGCCGTTCATTTCGTACGAATCACACGCTCGCTGCGAGCCGCGGTAAGCTCGACTGGACTCGCATCGATGCAAGTAACTCGCTCCGATGCAAGTAACTCGCACCGATGCGAGCCGATGACGTCGACGCGAGTAGCTCGCTTCGATGCGGGTAGCATGCTACTCGCATCGTGCGAGTACTCGACTCGGCTCGACCAATCGAGTCTCGGCTCGACTCGACCAGTCGAGCTCGAGCTTAGCTCGGCTCGCCTGCAGCCCTACTTCTGACGTCTTGCTTACTTCGGTTACCTCGTGATAGGCCAATACCAGTGGTGTTGGACAGGCAATATCTGCCGAATATTATAAATTATTCTAATAACGGTATAACGGTATAACGTACGACCTGCATTATCAGCCATATTCTATTGGAACATTTGTAACGTCCAGCCGTCAAATTTCGGAACCAGATTGTCATGCTACTAGCAGAGAGTATATGAGAGTGCTCACGCTCGGGTTTTGGCCGTGCCGCTTTTGGCTGCCATCATCTCTTTTAGTCCGGACAAGAACCCGTCTCCACACTCAGTCCGGACAAGAACCCGTCTCCACACTCAGTCCGGACATGAACCCGTCTCCACACTCAGTCCGGACAAGAACCTGTCTCCACACTCAGTCCGGACAATAAACAGTTTATATTGTTTTATATAAAATATGTAACTAAGATTCATTTCTTTCACGAAATGAGGGAAATATCCTGTATTAAAATAACTGCAAAATATAATTATTTAATAAGGTCAAATAAAAGACAGGATTGCAGAAGTAGACACGTTGTACGGAATAACTAATTTTATTTTTTATTTAAACAAAAAAGATTGAACAACATTTAAGCTCTACTTCCAACAAACTAGAAAATGTATGTACAAGGTACTATTTACTTAGGACTTTTAGAAATTATATTTAGTTTGAAAGTCGGAATTTCACTATGGACTGGAAAATAAAAGAAAGGCGAAACAAAACAATCAAAAAATCATTTTTTATCACAAATTAATATCATTTATTACACACACACACACACTCAAAAAACAAATATTATAATACATAGACAAATATAATAATCCAAATAATATAAAACAAATAAATAATTATTATAATACACATAACAACTATTAATAGGGATGCAATAAGAATTAACTAGGTGAAAGCCGATGGAGTTTGGCAGGCAGCGATGACAGCGATGATTCTGCAAATAGGAAAATGCATTTTATTATTCAAATCTGAAGTTTTTTTTTTACTCTATTTAAATATGTATTATAATCTACTTAAACCTATTTTAAAAATAATACAGATTATTTACATGTTCACACGAAAGATTATAGTTGTTGAAACAATTTAATTTACCTAGAAAATTCTGTTTATAAAAGGATGTTTATACGAAAACTTTTATCTGTGCAAAAATATACTTTGTTTAGACAATTTTCCTTGCAAGATTCTGTTAAAAAAAGATGTTAACTAATAAAAAAATATTTGTTTCAAACTTGATTTGTTTCAAAACGATTGTTGCAAAAAACATATTTAAAAACTGTACTTGCTTAAATAGATTGTATAGTTAGAAAAATTGAATTTATGAAATATTTGATTATCTAATACATTTAAATAAAAAACATATTTGATTGAATTGTAAATGATTAATTAAACTTACATTAGCGGATCTTGATCATTTCCATCGTTGACTCAGTTTCTCCCGACTCGTGTTTCAGCTACTCGGTCCACCGAAACACGAGCTCGGAGAAGCGTGGAAAAATTGGCGACGATGGTCTGTATCTAATTCAAAGATCCTTTCGGATCCTTCAAGATCCTTTTGACCAGCTCGAGGCTTGAATGAACACGTTCCGAGGCCCGAAGGTCGGGCCCCCTAGACCTGAGCCCAGAACACAATAGCAGTACAATAAATACGGCCGGGGGATTGCCCGGCAGTGTTTATTGCACCACTCGGCCAAGGCGCCCGCGCCCGAGGCACCGATATGATGGGCAAAAATATTGAATGAGATACTTTTTCCAGGATATCTTCACGAGTGAAAGCAGTAAGCAGTGACCGAATTCTATCGAGTTTAGACTTTTCTTAATCGGAAGAACGCTACGAACTGGCTCGTGGCACTTTCGCGAGGGCATCACGGAAAAATAAACAAGTTCAGGATTCACTTGTCAGGGGTTTCATGCCGAGCTACCTGGCTGGCCGGGGGATCGCCCGGCCGTATTTATTGCACTACGCGGCCTAGGCGACCGAGGCACCGATGATGGGCAAAAATATTGAATTAGATACTTTTTCCAAGATATCTTCACGACTCGTGAAGCCAGGTAGCTCGGCATGAAATCCCGTGACAAGTAAATCCTGAACTTGTTTATTTTTCCGTGATGCCCTCACGAAAGTGCCACGAGACAGTTCGTGGCGTTCTTCCGATTAAGAAAAGTCTAAACTCGATAGAATTCGGCCAGTACTTACTGCTTTTATTCGTGAAGATATCTTGGAATAAGTATCCAATTAAATATTTTTGCCCATCATCGGGGCCTCGGGCGCCTAGGCCAAGTGGTGCAATAAAGGTGAGCGCATACTAGAGGGTCTCGGGGAGGCCGCGGTTCGTCTCGGGAAGGCCAAAGCCACCGATGGACGACCATGCGGCAAGGGAGCAGGGCTACCTGCTGTGCGTGGCAGAAAAAAAGGTCTCCGTGGGCTCCCCACCTCTTTTAGGGAAAGGGACCTTTCTTTCAGGGAGCCCTGCTCCCTGCTGTGGAGCCGTCGTCGCCCCGCTAGAGATTTCTTGCCGCATGGTCGTCCATCGGTGGCTTTGGCCTTCCCGAGACGATCCGCGGCCTTTCCGAGCCCTCTAGTATGCGCTCACCTTTAAGGTCTTTGCAGACTATACCGTCACGGCAGGTAACGGCAACGGACCGCTAGGCCGTTTTGGATCTCTCCTCTGTAGTTCAATGGGGATGCGGACAATAGGCCGTATCGGCGCAGCAGGTAGACGGGATAGAGCGGCAACGTATCGGGACGGGAAAAAGTGCGCACACGATATCGGCCAGCGACGACATTTCACTTTCTTCTATATGTATAGTTTCCATGGAGGTGCGCGCACTAGACTGGCACCGTTCAGCATCGACACGACGCGCAACGTCTTGGCAAAAGGGACATTCTCGGCGAGAATGTTTTGCCGGCCGCTCGATGTGGTGTTCGAACGGAAAACGACTAAGCGAATAAAATGAAGATCGCAAACAATAGGATTGGTTCGTTGATTTCGTATATTTGTCAATTCATGACAATTTTAGTTATACTGTAGTTAGTTATTTAAAGTTTTAAATATTTATAAAAGAAATTTTACTCGCATAACATAAAAATACTGCCAATTTTGCGATGATTGTTATCTAGACGCCATAAACAATAGTCTCTTTTTAATTTGATAAAAAAATCATTTATAAAAAGTTCATATTTTATCACAAGGAATGCAGTAATCGTTGTATTTCACAAAAGTTATTCGGGAAATCTAGTTAATTGAAAATATTAAATTTGCATTTATCGATGATAGACATTATCATTGACTGATAAATATCCATTATAACGGACAACAATTCTTTTTGGTCATATGGAACCGCTATCGATGATGGAAATAATTTTTGTCTATTACTATTAGGAATCATTGTCGAGGACAGAAATTTATTTGGGCTACTGATCATGCGAGAGTCAAGTTAGGTCCAAGTCAAAATCATATATTTATGGCTATATTCTATATCCATATATAGAATGTATGTATGTATGTTATAAGAAATTATATATAGGGTATTTTGTTTATCCAACGCCGGAAATATCTCGCGACACGCTAAAGTTACGAAAAAATTAGTTTACAAAAATTGTTCAGTATGGAGGGAACAATAATAAGGTGTAAGTTTTTTTCAGGATTCGAATGGTGGGGGGAGGAATTTCACGAAACAAATTAATTTTCTTAAATGGATCCTTTTTTTTGGGCAGAAAATTATTTGAATAACAATTTCGAGCATACTTTAATGAATAAAACCACTAGAAACGGTCCTAATTCCGTCGAGTTTCGGCTTTTCTTAATCGGCAGAACGCCACGAATTGGCTCGTGTGACTTTCGTAAGGGCAGCACGGAAAATTAATAAGTTCAGCATTCGCTCCTTGGCGGTTTCATGCCGAGCTACCTGGCTGGCCGGCCGTGTTTATTGCACTACTATTGTGTTCTGGGCTCAGGCCTCAGGGCTCGACCCTCAGGCGTCGGTCGTGTTCATTGTAGCCTCGAGCTGGCCGAAAGTATTCATGGATTTATTCATTTTCGAGAAAATAGAATAAAAATAAAGAATAAAAATTTTATTCAAAGCTCGAATAAAAATTCTCGGCGAATACAAAATTATTCAAATAATTTTTGAATAAAAGATACTTTTGTATTCGAGCCTTTGAATAAAGAATAATAGTTATTTATCTTTTATTCAAAAAATATTTGAATAATTTTGTATTTAAATACTGCCCATCTCTGGTAATAGACAAAAATTATTTCCATCATCGATAGCGGTTCCATATGACCAAAATGAATTGTTGTCCGTTATAATGGATATTTATCAGTCAATGATAATGTCTATCATCGATAATGATTGTTTGTAAATAGAAGATATGCAAATTTAATATTTTCAATTAACTAGATTTCCCGAATAACTTTTGTGAAATCTAACGATTACTGCATTCCTTGTGATAAAATATGAACTTTTTATAAATGATTTTTTTATCGACAGAAAACAGATTTTGTTTCGCGACAGTAAATATAACAGAATGTGATATGTCGCTGAATTCGTCTTGGAAAATGCTATCTTGTTATGACAAAAAAAAGGATCCATTTAAGAAAATTAATTTGTTTCGTGAAATTCCTCCCCCCACCATTCGAGTCTTGAAAAATACTTACACAATATGATTGTTCCCTCCATACTGAACAATTTTTGTAAACTAAAATTGGATAAATGAAACACCCTGTATAATTATAAAAAATGACTCGCGAGCTTCGAAAATTCTTTTGCCGTCCCCCCAATAAAGTCATAGTCTTCACAATGAAATAATAAGCGATTGTAGAGCTCGCCTCTCGAAACGACTCGCAACCATTGAAAATTGACTTGTAATAAAGCCCCTGTAATAAAGTCATAGTCGTTACGGTAAACTAACAGGCGATTGTAGGCGAAACCAATGCTCGCAGCCTGAAACTAATCACGCCCAAATCCGCAAATAACTCGCAATAACCACTTCATTGTGGCGTATCTTTACAATGCACCCACCAGCGCTATAAAACTGCGAAAAGGTCCGCAAGGTCACCCCGTCATAAAGCAACAAGAGGAGACCGGGGCTACATGCAAGTTCCGATTTTGGAGAAGCATATGAAAATGCCGTAGAAATAGTAGAGATATTTTCATCTTCAACGAGTAAATGTTATTGTTAAATTTATAATATTTAAAAATTCTAACCCTGAAATTAAGATCTTGCAATCGTTTTTCAATATTTTTTCATTTGTTCAGGCAGTTGTTACCAAAAACTATATAAAATTTTCCAATAATAAAAACATTAATGAAATACAACACTGTCATGCAAACAACAAAATTTATTTATGTTAGGGTTAATGAAAATATGCTACATACATATGTGTAGCAGAACATCAAAACAACGTAACAGCTCAACCACTATCTTTGGGATAAAATTGCTTATGGCATATACTGCCTTGAATTCTTTAGCCGCCAAAAAAGTAGAATGTTGTGGAAGTAAAATATTCTGGCACATTCGAACGCCAATTGTCTGGCTTTTCTGTTGAACATGACCAAAATAAATGGACAAACATTCCAAAATTTGCTTTGCCATAATCATATTTCAATGCTCATGAAAAACGATTCTCTTTGTTTTTGTATCCTATTGTGGCTTCCCGTCCATCTTTTCGTTTTTTAAGAAATCTGAAAAAATTCATGAGACAGATGTTGAAGTTTCTCGCGATTGTTATTGATTTTTCATCTTTTAAATGAAATACTATGTAATACTATAACCTTATGATACTACCTGCAAAACTAAAACACAACAAGAATTACATATACATACTGAGGGCCTACGCCACCCGTTCGGTTCGCTCACCAGCCCTCGCGGCGCGGCGGCGCGGCGCCTCGCGGCTTCGCCACCATGAGTTTACGTCTGATAGAACTATTTTATGCAACAGAAAGGAAAAGATACACACGCATATATTCCATGCGGAGCAATTCTCTACGAAACAGTGTTTTGTTAATAATTGATGTTAATACAATTTTTGGTTAATTGACGTCCATGTAGATGCGTCGTCGCTGTGTACTTTACCTTGAATTCGGATTCGCGTTTGTCCTTGTGTACTGTGTGCACTAGGGCGAACCTTCGCTATACTTGACGAAAATTATTTTGCGAAATTTGTTTGGCCCCGTATCCCAGAATTGTGACAGATGTTGAGGAAATAATCTGGAAAAAATTTAGGGCCGATTGGATCATGGGAAAAGGATGCGCAGCAAATTTGAAAATTTTGAATCTCTTGAACATTGACATATCGTTGAATTTTTTTTTTCTTGTAGAATCTACATATAGCATAAACAGTTGTTGATCGATAAAAACATCCGTGACCTTAAAAACTTTATAAAACGACCTTGAAAAATTTTTTTCTCCGATTCTATATTCACCTCCTCACATACTACAACTTTTGTTTGCAGAGTTTTTTCATATTATTATTATTATTATTTATTTATTTATTGATGCCGTAAACCTAGTTTGGTTTATATAGCATACATTATTATGACATGATACAAAAAGAAAGAGAAGTATATAACACATAGTATGTATAAAGTGGAATTAAACATATAGTATAAACGTTAGGCGCTAAATCCTAATCTTACATTTTTTAATAAAGTTAAAAATAAACATTAACGCTGTAATATCTAGTACGCTTAGGAAAAAATTAATAGTGTAGGGAGGATAGTGTTTACGATTAAGGAGCAGTTCAAACAGGTGTTCTCGTTCTGAATCATATTCTGGACATTGCCAGATGATATGATTGAGATCCTGAGCCTCCGCTCCGCATTCGCAAGAACCATCCGAAATGAAGTGTACTCTCGCCAGGGAGGCATTTAAATTATAATGATTTGAGCGGCTCCTGTTAACAAATGTAACAAAATCTCTCGGTAAATTCAGACTAGAAAACCAAGGTATTCTGGAGTCGCTAAAAAAATGTTGAAAAAAATATACACCTTTATGTAAGCCTTCAGTCTTAATTCTATCATTCGATGACATTCTCATTTGATATTTAAAATCGCTAACGAAATCGGTAAACGGTATTTTGACATTCGATACGGTTCCCGATTCTGTAGCTTTTTTGGTTAACGAATCAGCCTTTTCATTGCCTACTAAGCCAATGTGCGCAGGGATCCAGATAAATTTTACAAATTTAGTATTACTAGTGCAGGATATAAAATTACAATATTTGTTCTTAATTTCTAAGAGCAGTTTGTTACATCGCGAATTCAACAAAGGTTTTTGTAAGGCTTTGATTACACTTTGAGAATCTGAAAAAATGAGAAAATTTGAATCAGTGTGGGAGCTAACCACATCTAAAGCTCGATTAATTGCGAAACATTCTGCTGTAAATATCGACGCTTGTCTATGTAGGCTAATTTTTTGGCTCATATTTAATTGTGGGGAGTAATAAGCTGCCCCCACTGACTGTGCATTTTCTGTTTTACTGCCATCCCTGTAAATCTCAATCGTTTGCGGAGGGGCCGACTCAATAAAGTCCTTTAAGACAGCATTAGGGTAGACTGAGTTCTTTATAGATTTACCCAATTCAAGGTCACAGAGTGGGATGTCAACTAAAGATCTGTAATTGCTGGAGTATATAGGATGCCTTTCATTTGTCGAGATACCTTCGAGAAGTTCAGAGATATTAATGAGACTTTCGAATAAAAGCGAGTGCTTTACTCTACTATCAGAAAATAACATTATGAGATTAGTATTGCTACCAAAAAGAATTTTATTTGATACTAGATCTTTAAGGGAAAAGCACTTAAGAAGGTATTTTTTTGCAAGAAAACTACTTCTGTCCAGAAAATTGGTGGTCTTAGCCTCACCTAATAAAATATTGGTGGGCGTACTTATTCTATAACCTAATGCGATTCTAATCGCAGAAAATTGAATACGATCTAATTTGAGTTGCAAATTTTTGTTTCTCGGAAAATATACAAAACAGTTATACTCCATGACCGGCTTGATAAGACTACCAAAGATCGTCATTAGGGTTTCCGGTGATGCCCCCCAAGAAACGCCAGAAAGAAATTTCATAATGTTTAATAGTTTAAAACATTTTTTTCTTATAGCATCAACGTGAGTCTTAAAACTCATGTCGAAATCGAAGTTAATCCCTAAAAATTTGACAGAGCTGCTGGACTTGATAGTTAGGCTATCAATCACAATTTCAGTTTTTCCTGGTAGAATGTGTCTGTTGTTAAAACGAACAAATACTGTTTTATGGGGGGCTAATTCGAGACCAATACTTTTAAGATTATTCTGAATAATTATAATCGACTCTTCCAGCAATCTTTTACTCTCAGCAACAGAGTGAGAACCACAATAGATGGCAGTATCATCGGCAAATTGCGAGACTTGCACATTTTCTGGAATATTTTCTATAATACTAGCTACATACAAATCATACAGTAATGGACTAAGTACCCCACCCTGCGGTAAACCCTTCCATGTTGACCCCACAACACTTTCCAAGGAACCCGTGATTGCAGTGATAACTCTTTGGTAAGACAGGTGTTTAATAAACTTTATAACGTTAAGGGAACATCCTGCATCTGCTAATTTCTGAAGTAGCAGCTTGCAATCAACATTATCAAACGCGGCCTGTACATCCAAAAATGCGCTCAGAGTGTCCATACCTAGATTCGCTGCCACTTCTATATTACCCAGTAATGTGACAAGGTTATCCGAGCATGATCTCCCTTTACGAAAACCCGATTGAGATATTGGTAAGGCATTGTGTTCTTCCAGCCACCATTCTAGTCTATTTTTAATCAAGGTTTCAAAAAGTTTACAGATGCAGAATGACAAGGAAATAGGTCTAACTCCTGATCTGTTAGGTTTATCCATAAAAAACATTTGCACATTGTACCATCCTTCAGGGTATTGACCTTTAGAATACATTTCATTGAAAATATCTAATAGAATTGATAGAATAATCAGGAAAAACGCTTTTATATTTTATATATGTTCACAAATAATAAACTTTATTTCTCTTATACAATAACGTGGATATATATCGGAAACTCTCTCAAACGATTACGCAATGCACTAGTCAAGTTGCCTTCCCTAACCCTACATACATCCTTGGTCAAGATGACAACTAAAGTACCGTTTACAAAATCATATTTCAACATACCTCCTTGATTTTGTACATTTAGAACATTCTGAACATTTTGAATTCTCTAGGGTTACAATGACAATGTTTCTAGCCCTAATAATGTGCGAAATTTTTCGAATTTAGTCTTTCCTAACGATTTAGTGAGTATGTCTGCAATTTGTTCCTCACTAGCTACTTTCTGAGTATTAATTAATCCCTTTTTCTCATAGTCGTGAACAAAATGATAGCTTATGTCGATATGCTTGGAATTCTTCGAAAATTTCCCATTCTTGGATAAAGCAATTGCACCTGTGTTGTCCTCGTAGACCTTTACTGCATCTGCTATAATTATATCCAAGTCTTTTAATACTCCTTTGATAGGTATAATTTCGCTTACGCAGTCAGCAAGTGCATAGTATTCTGCGTGAGTAGAAGCTCTGGATACAATCTTCTGTTTTTGCGACTTCCATAAAATTACGTTTCCAAAAACACGTATTAGTATTCCGGATGTGGATTTCCTGTCCACTGTATCTGATGCCCAATCAGCATCAACAAACGCATCCAGGATATTAGTATATTCTGAGCTGTAAATCAATTTGATAAAACGGGTGTTGTACAGATATTTTAGAACTCGTAATGCATATTTAAAGTGAGTATTACTATAGCATGTTTGATAGCGACTCAAATAATTTACTGGAAAGGATACATCTGGTCTGGTTCCGTTTGCAATGTATAATAACTCTCCTATTAGATTTCTGTATTTTACATCTTCTTGTGTTATCTCAGCAGGTTCCAACTTCAGATTCATTTCCATGGGTGTATTAAAGTTTTTTGAATCTTTGACTTCATATTTTGTTGCGAGACTCTCTATGTATTTTTGTTGGCTCAAGAACATTCTTCCTTTTGTTTGATTATGTTCTATTTCAATTCCCAAGTATTGTTTAATTGGTCCCAAATCATTCATTCGAAATCTTTTGCTTAGTGTTGTCTTGAGTTTTTGTATACAGTTTGGATTACAACTGCAGATTAATAGATCGTCTACATATAAGATTATGTATAATCGTTTTCCGTTTATATTTCCAGTGTACAAACAGTTGTCGTAGTTTGATCTTTGAAAACTAATAGAACTCATAAATTCGTGAAAACATTCGTACCAGTCTCTCGGACTTTCTCTTAATCCGTATAGTGACTTTTTCAATAAGCATACTTTATTTCTTTCCGTCTTATATCCTTCTGGGGGATAAATGTATACTTCCGACTTGATTTTTCCATTAAGAAAGGCGGTTTGTACATCCATTTGTTCAATTTTTAGTTTCTTTACGCATGCGACTGACAGCAATGTTTTTAAAGTGTTCATCCTTGCTACTGGGGAATAAATCTCTTCGTTCTCTTGATATATCTGTTGAAATCCTTTAGCTACAACCCGAGCTTTGTATTTTCCGTCGGATTTAATTCGATAAAGCCATTTAACTTCTATAATATCTTTATTTCTTGGTGTGTCGACTACAGTCCAAGTATCATTGTTTTCCAGACTTTCCATCTCTTCTTTCATGGCATTTTTCCATTGTTTATTGTCTGGACATCTTAGTGCTTCTTCGTAGTTATCTGGTACATTAGGATTGCAATAATTTACATAGACAACATGCTCGTCATATTTCCTTGGCATTTTTCTATCTCGTTTGGGATTTTCTCTTCTTTCTTGTTCTTGATTTCCTCTCGTATCTTGTTCTGGATTTTCTCTTCTATCCTCTTCTGGATTTTCTCTTCTATTTTCTTCTGGATTTTCTAGATTTATTACCTCCTCGGTCTTATCTTCTTCATTTTTTTCATCTTTGTTTGTAATTTCATTTTCTTCTTCGTCTTCTGAGTATCTTGAGTCTTCGAGTCTGATGTACTTTGTATTATTTTCAATAAATTGAACGTGGCGACTTATGATTACCTTTCTGTTAATTAATATTTTATACCCTGTGTCTGTATAACCAATTAGGATACCTTTCTCCGCTTTTGAGTCTAGTTTTGAGATTCTATACCCTTCTGGAATCCTTACATATGATATGCTTCCGTATAGATGTAGGTTTGATATGTTTGGTCTTTTTCCAAAGAATATTTCATACGGCGTTTTCTTTATTATTGTGTTAGCTAATAATCGGTTACCTATGTATGCGGCTGTATATACACATTCTGGCCAATAATTTTTGTCGACCTTTGCTTCCGACAATAAACATCTGGCACGATCCATGATGGTACGGTTGTACCTTTCCGCTACACCATTTAGTTCATGAGTATGTGGAGGGCCTGGCCTTAAGTATATGCCTTCTTGTTTGGCTAGTTCGATGAAGTTACTGTTTATGTATTCTCGTCCATTGTCGCAATAAATCTGTTTGATTTTCTTTCCTGTATGGTTCTGCATTAACTTTATGTACTGGACAAATCGATCGTATACCTCGCTTTTCCTTTTTATGCAGTATACGACAGCAAGTTTACTATAGTCGTCAATGAATGTTACAAAGTATCTTTCACCTTTGTATCCGATTTGATTTATTGGGCCATTTACATCCGTATGGACAATCTCCAAAATGTCCTTTGCTTTGCTTCGATTGTTTCTAAACTTTAGATTTGTCATTTTATTTTTAAGGCATATTTCACATTTCATATACTCGTCTCCAATCCTTTTAGGTAGTCCTTCAAGCAGTTGCATTTCGCATAAATATTTTAGATCTTGGAAGTTTGTGTGACCTAGTATTCGATGCCATCTTTCCTTGTTTGTCATTTCCACGGATCCTATGTATGAACTAGCTTCTTTGTTTCCATAGGGTGTTGTTCTTCCTTCTAATTTGTACAGTTTATTAACTTTAATTGCCATTGCGATTAGATTGTCATTACAGTTGTATATTTTTGCTGTATCATTGTCGAATATGACATAGTTATTGTGCTTTGCAATGCTCGATACACTGATTAAGTTTTGTTTCATGCTTGGAACATAGTAAACATTTTTAATTTTATCTGACTCCAGTGAGAAACCATCACCAACTTTAATGTTTATTGGATTTTTCAAACTTACGGTTTCGGTGAAGTATTTGTCGGTGTTTACTATGTGGTCTGAGCATCCACTGTCTAGCAGCCACTTAATGTTTTCTCCCTTAAATCTTTCGCTTGACGTTACAGTGTTTGAAGACATTACCTCAACGTTGAATGTATTTCTATTTATATTGTCTTCTATTGTTGAGCTTCCTGCCATCCTTGTGGAATAATTTCTGTTGTAGCCTCCTGGGTATCTATTTGTTTGATATGTATTGCTTCGACAGTATCGTTCTACGTGTCCAATTTTATTACATTTGAGGCATCTTTTGACTGGATTTTGAGATCTGAAATACTTTTCGTGATTTTCGTATGTATTTGTATGACTGTTACCTGTATTTGGAAATCTTCTTTGAAATGTTTTGTTTTGGAAGTGACCTCTGTTATATCTTTGTGTATGTGAATTGAACGTTTGCATCATATCTTTAATACTGGTGTTTGTGCTTTGTCGTTTTTGATAGTCTACCAGTAGTTTTGATTTTACAAATTCGACTGTTTTTTCCTTTTCTGGTAGGGCATCTATGATATCTACTATGTGCGCCATGCTTTCGGGAAGTGTTAGAAGGCAGTAGTTTAATTTGTCGCTTTTACTTACTGCTTCTCCAGCGTTTTTCAGTTCGTTCACATGTTTCTCAAATTCATTAAAGAATTCAATTGGATTTTCATTTTCCTTCATTCTTAATTCTAACAGTCTTCTCTTGCATAGAAGTTTTATTGCACTACTCTTGACTAAGTAAATTTCATCAAATTTTTCAATCATTTTTTTAGCAGTTACTTCTGATATAATCAATTCCAATTGTGTATTTGTGACACTATGTACTATATAGTTCTTTGCTTTTACCTCCTTTTTGTTCCATATGGCTTCGGTGATATCTTGAGGTCTGCCGTTGTATTGGATCGCCTCTACACAGTCTTTCATTTCGAGTAACAATTTTAACTTGAATCTCCATTTATCGTAATGTGTGCCATCGAAAGTTTGTAATATGCAATCTTCTCTCTTGTCTTGCATCGTGTTCAATTTTAGGTTAGATTGCGTTCGTAGATAGCGTTTTCCTTTTCTTTTCGTTTTATTTAACGTTTTATTTATTTAAAATACAAACCACGCTCTGCTACCATGATAGAATAATCAGGAAAAACGCTTTTATATTTTATATATGTTCACAAATAATAAACTTTATTTCTCTTATACAATAACGTGGATATATATCGGAAACTCTCTCAAACGATTACGCAATGCACTAGTCAAGTTGCCTTCCCTAACCCTACATACATCCTTGGTCAAGATGACAACTAAAGTACCGTTTACAAAATCATATTTCAACAAGAATAAGTTTAATATTAACTGGAAGGAGTTTGAGTGCAAGGTAGTCTATTCCATCTTTCCCTGGTGCAGATTTGTCCTTTTTCTTATCTAGAGCAAAGTTAAACTCTACAAAATCAAATGGATCATCGAAAAATCGGTTAGATGCACAACTTGGAAGCCATATAGGATCAGAAGCCACCCAGGGAGGCGCGATTTTACCCAGACACTCTTGTATTTTTTGTTGTCTTTCTTCATTACTAAAAGATTTACTATGTGTGTTGGTCCATTTATTTTTTAGTTTCTTACAAACATTCCAGAAATGGGTGCTGTCTCTGTTAGGATCGAGTTCCGTAACAAACTTGAGAAAATATTCCTTTTTTTTTAATTTTAAAGTTTTCTTAGCGATAGCTACACACTTTTTGAAGTTTATCATGTCAACTAAATCGTAAGTATGTCTCCACTTTTTATAAGCGGCTTTTCTCAGCCTCTTAACCTTGTTACATTCTTCATCCCACCATGGAACTGGATTGCGCCATTTGTTAGTACTGACAGTTCTTTTTTGGGGTGTACAATTAACAATACATTCCTTAATTTGGCGAACAAAAAATTCATACTGCTCTACACAATTCAAGCTGTTAAAATCAAATGATAAAAAAAGAGGAAACTTTTGAGACAACATTTCTTGGTACTTATCCCAGTCAGTTCCTAGTGTAGATAACTTATTCGTGATTTTATTAAAAACATATTTAGATTTTTGAATGGCAATGTCGATATTAATTAGACAGTGATCAGATCCCCTAGTATCATCTAGGACATGAACCGATGTCTGGTCGACTAAATTCGGGGTCGTGAGAACTAAATCGATATTAGATTTACCGTTTCTGTAAAAATCAAAGTGTGTGATGGTGTCGGAGTTATGTAAAAAGATATCATGATTTAGTATACTATTGAAAAGTCTTTCACCGTTCGTATCGTTATTTAAGCAATTCCATGCCCTGTTATGGGCGTTAAAATCACCCACCAAGAGACATGGGGAAAGATTCGAGATTTTATTCAAAATTGCATCCCAATTATTCTGACTCAAGGAGGGACCTTGCGGTTTATAGATTGCTACTATATTTATTGCAGGTGTAGTGTTAGTTAATTTAATCACACACGACTCAATCCGGCCATTATAAGACCGAATGTCTGGTAAGACGTAGTAATTGATATCCCTTTTAATGAAAATAGCGACACCACCACCCTTCTTATTAATTCTGTCTCTACGGATAATATTAAAGCCTTTGAAAGCTAATCGTATGTCCGGTTTAAGCCAAGATTCTACGCAAATAAAAATGTCCACACTTTGTAGAATTTGTTGGAGTTCTTCTCTATGCTGGATAATACTTCTTGAGTTCCAGTAAATGATCTTGAGCGAGGATATATTCTTGCAGTGATTTGTATTGTTCATTATTTAATGCCGTGACAAATAGTTTTCATCTTCTTCGGATGATGTCGGGTATGGGGATGAGAGAACAGTTGATTCCGGTTTCTTTAACCTCTTCATAATTCTCGTGAATCTACTTTTCATACGTCTGTCAGTTAGGAAAGGATACAGTTTTTCCATTTGAGCTATTAATTCGGGGATATTCGTTGTGAATTCCTGCGCCATTTCTCTTGCATCAGCCGATCCATATGTCTTTGTCAAGAATCTTGTAAATTGTAAAAAATTTAGGTGGGAATTTGGTTCGTTGAGTGCATTGCAAAGAGGAGCCAGCATTTCACTTGTGGTTTTCTCTTCGGCTGCAATGCTACTGTTTTTCTTTTGTTTTTTGACTTGTTTGATTACCTCTTTAACATTAGCTCTTTTGTTTAAAATTTCAAGGTTATCATCAGTCGGTGTCTGTGACTTCACTGTGCTGGTTTCGGATCTAGGTCGTTTAATGCCTATGTTGGTGATATCTTGCTGATGAGAGGTTATGGGTAAACTCATTTGGTGTATTTCTTGATTCACTGCCGACGACGTACAGATTTTTTCCACACTTTCCACTTCATTGTCTTCTTGCTCTACAGCCGAATAATCAACAGTACCAGAACTTGAAGTTTTCTTGTCGACGTCCATTGTGCAATTTTTGGCCACGTGTCCAACTTTTTTACAGATAAAACATTTTAAGCTGTCAGACGAGGAATAAATCCAGTAATTGGTATCATCGTGATTTATTTGAATGGTTTCAGGGATTTTGTGTACGTCGTCAGGATGAATATACACCTGTCTCCTAAAACTGAGTACATGCGCATATCCTTGATCCTGAAAACCGGCCCTTAAGAACGAAACTGATGATTCCCTTCGAATTTCCAATTTATCAATTATTTCTTCCAGTCGTGTATGCGGAATCGTTGGGTAAACATTTGAAAAGATAATACGTTTATGTTTCACCAGCAAGGGGCGAATTTGTACCATGGAGTTTGCAACAGTAACAGCAGTGTACTTGTCAGTTAAGTCATTAGCAATTTCTTTGGTGGCCAAAAATATGCAAATTCTGCCATTTGATATCCTAGAGGCAAATCGTACGTTTGCTGGATTGGTTAGGTTTCCGATAGCATGAACGTATTCTTTTAGTACTATGCCCTCCCGGGCTTCCATAATAATGGCTTGTTCCTTTGTGGGGAACAAATTGTTTTGGGTAGTTGCGGCATAACTAGCTCTGTGGGTACTTGAATTATTTGTTTCTTGAGTTACGACACGTTGTGAATGACTCCTGTAGTCAGAGGTCATTCTGTTTGCTCGTTGCACCAAGTGCAACTAGTATTTTTCAATACTTCACTAAACCACACTGCACCACGTATCACAAAATAGATTTCTTGTACGGCTCGGCACTCGTAGACAGAACTGTTTACATAGGCACGGAGCAAAACAAACACGTCCGACACCGTCAACGGTCGCGGACCGAATCCAGTTTTTTCATATTGTACATAACTGACAGAGATATTAAGGGGCGTAATTTGCATGATTCGGAAGCATACGACTGCGCATGTAGATATTTTCATAATGCAATAATGCATATTACGCCTCGTGAACGTAAAAATAGGACTTCTGAGGCAGATAATGACCGAGATCGATCTTGTATCGATGTCAAGATTTAAAAATTCAAAATTTTCGAATTTGCTGCGCATACGGGATACGGGGCCAAATAAATTTCATGGTCGAAAAATAAGGTCCACCCTAGGGTGCACTAAACTAATTTAGGCGACTTGTGTCCCTTGGCTCCTCTTTATCTGGGGCCTTCTTTGCACTGCGAAAATCGGGGAAGTCCGGTAGTTAAATTTTACCGTTAGGTCCCTGATATTCGGTCTAAGCGCTCCGGACCCGTTCGTTTTTAAAGGCTACTTTTCGGGCTCGAATATTTTTCTACAACCAGCATTTATTAGGCTATTTAAGTATTTTAGTATACCTTGCAAAGACAGATGCAGCTCTTTTCACACAAATTTCTGCTTTCCCTCTCTCCTCGCTTTTCTATTCAATTGCTCTGGAATATATAAGAGGAGCAGAAAGTTAATCTGCTCAGTGCTCGTAGTCCTCGTGCCGAATATCTTTCGGAGTTGGAAATATTAACGTCGCTCAGTCATGCCGAAATTGAGCAAATCTCGGATCATTGCCATCGCGTTGCTGTTGGACGAGGAGGAAGCGGAGAAAAGAAGAAGCAGACGTAGATTCTGGGTGCATAGAAGTCTGAATTTGAGGAAAACTGAAAGGTTGGAGATGTCAGGTAACTATGAACAACTATGATATATTTCAATTGGAAGAGATTTGAAATATACAGGGTGAACCACCTAACGTTGCCACCACAAATATCTTTGTTGTTTTTAAAGATACGTCAAATGTCTGAAGGACAAAGTTGAATGGTAAAATAGAGCTCATACGGTACAAAAAAATGTTTGTTTTTACGTCATTTTTTTTAGATATGAAGGTCAACTTCATTTTTTAAAATGGAATGTCCCTTTTTATACCATAGATCGATAGAGTATCAAATTCTGAGTATAAAAGTGTTGACCATCATATGTCCTAAACCTAATAGTTAACGAGATAATATCCAAAGAAGAAAGAAAATTGTTTGGATAATATCTCGAGCTATTAGATTTAGGACATATGGAGGTCAGTACATTTTTACTCAGAATTCGATAGTCTATCGATTTATGATACAGAAAGTAGGGGTTGCTATTAAAAAAAATCATGACAACCTTGAAATCTCCTGTATGTCTCCACCCATGCAGAAAATGTTTATGTCACAATATGCCCCCCTCTTTTCCGTGTAAGTTTTGTAAACAGGGTACACCTTGAATATCTCCGTTATTTGTAACAATATGGAAAAATGTTATCAACAAAATTTGCACGGTATACAGGGGGGCATATTGTGACATAAACATTTTCTGCATGGGTGGAGATATACAGGAGATTTCAAGGTTGTCATGATTTTTTTTAATAGCAACCCCTACTTACTGTATCATAAATCGATAGACTATCGAATTCTGTGTAAAAATGTACTGACCTCCATATGTCCTAAATCTAATAGCTTGAGATATTATCCACACAATTTTCTTTCTTCTTTGGATATTATCTCGTTAACTATTAGGTTTAGGACATATGAAGGTCAACACTTTTATACTCAGAATTTGATACTCTGTCGATCTATGGTATAAAAAAAGGGACACTCCATTTTAAAAAATGAAGTTGACCTTCATATCTAAAAAAAATGACGTAAAAACAAAAATTTTTTTATACCGTATGAGCTCTATTTTACCATTCAACTTTGTCCTTCAGACATTTGACGTATCTTTAAAAACAACAAAGATATTTGTGGTGGCAACGTTAGGTGGTTCACCCTTATATTATTTTTCCAGTCAACTACTCCATGAGATGACACAAAACATTTGATTAATCATTCTTATTGTTTATTAGCGGCCACTTGCAAAAAGACGTGGACCAGCCTACGTGACGGATATAGGCGAGCTTTAAAGAGGAGGAAGAGCACAAGCGGCCAGGCAGCGGTTAACATACGTAGATGGAAGTACGAAGAAGAGATGGCCTTCCTCAGTCGATATTACGATGATCGGCATACGCTATCATCCCTCAAAATTGGCGGAGGGGCTACCGGTTCTACCGATGGCATTTTAGAACGGGACAGCAGCGAACTTGGCGCGGATGTAGCATCACAGGGGACGTCAAACTCCTCGCACTACGAACCCTACGAACCCGCTTCGCCGCGTCCCGCTTCGCCACAACGTCTGCCCGTAGCAACGAAGAAGAGGAGGGTGGAGGAGCCGAAGTCCGTTGCCGCGACGGTTATGGACTACCTCCTCTCCGATGAAAAAGACAAGGAAACCGACGAAGTGGAGTTATTCTGCCGATGTATTGGTGCGAAATTAAGAAAATTAAATCCCGTCACTATGACGATCGTGAAGAAAGAAATTTTTTCGCTTTTGTCAGATGTGCAGTGTCGCCAGTTACGAGGCGACTCCAGCCCCTCATCGGACGAGCATCTGGATACAGCCACATGAATTTTTTTGTTATTTTTTTATTATACTATAAAGTTAACACGCACACATACACACATAGTATATTTTTATTGGTACATACACACACTATAGTTTTTAATTTCATATAATTTAATGTCAGTTAATTAAAATTTTTTTTTGTTGTGTAAAATTGTTACAGATCGGTTTACAATAAAATTATACGTACGTTCCTTTGACACACTGTTAATTTTTTTGTAGGTGTTACCCCTTTCCCTAAACTTAGAATAAGTATGTTTATATAATATTAAATAGCTTGCGGTTCTGTCACGCAAACACTCCGAGCGGGCAATTTGGTCGAAATCGGAGACGAAATCAAAGAACTTCCGATAGAAATGAGATAGAGCCATGAAATTTTTGTGAAATTAAAGCTGAAACTTTGTAGAATATGGGAAAAATAGAGAGATTGCGGTACGAACGTTTTTTAATGTTGAGAAAATTCGTTAAACTTGCACAATTTCAAGAAAGGTGTGGTTTATCCAATACCACGCGCGGAAAAAATTTTTTTGACATGCTGTACACCATTTGCAGTAGACTTTTTCACGCTGTGTCAAATCTGGTCTCAAAATTCGCCTACGAAATCAGGATTGTGCAAGAAATTGATTTTAGTAAACCAAAGTAATGTAATAATTTTTTCGTTGAAATCAATTGGTAACCCCTTATTTTGAAGGTATATTATATTCTCATATATTATACACTTTAGAAGAAATCATAGTGAAGTATTTGAACGTTTACTTGGGGTATATCACTTGACGAACGATCACTCGACGTAATATTTTTATTCTGATCGGTCCACACCGCGATATGAGACAGTTGTTTTTTAAAAATCTGAATAATGAAATGTTTTTTTAAAACCTGAATAATGAAATAAAATCCTTCCTTTAAATATTAAATACCATTTCACCCAGCTCTGTAAGCGCTTTTCGAAGCCGAAGATAATGTTTTGTCTAATTTAGCAGGAAAAAATGAAGGAATAATGTGTAAATAACCATGATGTGTAAAGATTAAAATTTATTTGAATTGAAAAAAACGAATGTTAGAAGCTTACAATTGACTAAGTAAATCTTAAAAAAATAATATACGCGAATAATAATTTACACTACGCTAGAATTACATATACGCTAATTAAATTTTAAAAAAAAATAATAAACGCAAATAATACATTATAATACGCTACAATTATATGCATTATACTTAAATTAAAAATAAAACAATACTTAATAATTAGATGTGGTTTTGCCACTCGACGGCTCCAAGAGGCGACATAAAATAGCTCACGAAAGTTTCGCGCACGGCGAACGCGGAGCTCGACGCAGCACCTCCCTGCCGCTGTAGATCGAAGGGATTACAGACATTGCTGTCCGTCTGTTGACTTGATGCCGCGCGACATTCACCAGCATGCGGGTCAGAAGCCCTTGTGTTTCGCAAAAAATTGTGTATCACACATGTTGTCAAAACGATTAAATTAGCGAAGTCAGGGTCGACGTTCAGCCGCCTGTCGTATAGCCTAAATTTCTGGAACATAATCCTGAAGGTGTTTTCTACGATCCTCCTGGCCCGGGACAGCCGATAATTGAATATTCTCTTCATCGGGTTGTCCATTACCGCGCCCGCATACGGCCTGAGAATATTCTTCTTTAGCGGAAATGCCTCGTCCGCCACCACGACGTACGGCATTTTCGTATCCGTTCCGGGCAAAGCTTTCTCCTCCGGTATGTTAAGTTGGGAGTTAGCCATACCTTTGCCCATCTCCGAATTGGAAAAAATTCCCCCGTCACTGTTTTTTCCGTAAGAACCCACGTCGATAAACTTGTAGTCTGCGTCCACCAGGGCCAAGAGAACTACGGAAAACGTCTTCTTATAATTAAAGTAAAGTGACCCACTGTTGGCAGGTGCTTTGATCTGCACATGTTTTCCGTCCATGGCACCCAAACAATTGGGGAAATTTCAATGCTCCCAAAATTCGTCGGCAATCGCCTCCCATTGTTCTTTCGTTGGTTTGGGTATCTGTTCAGATAACATCGTATCGATGATGCTTTGACAGACTTCTTTGACAATCAATCGCACTGTCGACTCGCCCAAGCGAAAGTTAAACGCTAGCGATCTAAAACTGTTGCCTCTCGCTAAGAACTTGTACAAAAATGAATTCAATGAAACAATAACCGATCTTCATTGTTTATTCTGGTTTAGAATGAAGAAGATTATACAGGGTGTCCCAAATGTGGTGTACTTAATTGAAATGGGAGGTTCCTGAGACCATTCTAAGAGACATTTTCCTTTGCACCAATGTCAACTGCGGCTTTGTTTAGGAGTTATTAACGAAAAACACGGACCAATCAGAGCGCGCCCTGGGCGGCCGCGCCACACCGCGCCGACAAGCGAGTGTCGGTGGTACGCCGTGACATCGCAACGAACAAGAGTTTCTCGATTATGTGAATGCTCTCCGATTTCAATGAGCTTTGGATATGTGGTCAAGATCATTATTCTGAACAACATTTCTCTTTAGACTTTTTGGCGATCGGCTTTAGTTTACGAGATTATCGCGAGAAACTTTACTTGTAAATCCATGGGATCGATGTACCACTAGCTCCTATCCGATTTCAATGAGCTTTGGATATGTGGTCAAGACCATTATTCTGAATAACATTTCTCTTTAGACTATTTGGCGGTTGGCTTTAGTTTACGAGATTATCGTAAAAAAAGAGAAGAAGCACAGAAACTGATTGTATTAAAAACTCACGTATTCAGCCGTATATCCATTTTTTGCTTCGAAATGTGTGTCTTGAAATTTCTCCACACTCACAATCATTGTTCACATTTGTCAACACATAGTTATGCACTAATAATATTTGCCATATCCCTTGTACTGCTGCACAAATCACAACAATCAGGTAATGCAATCACTAGACTGCGGATTTCATGCATTTGCAGCAAACATGAGTAGGTGCATTTTAAGACAGTAGAGAGATTAAAATAATTTCAAAACACCATAGTATTATTTTCAACTTCTTAAAATGATCACAGTGAGAATCAAATATCTGTCTGGCTCCTGTCCCTTGTAATAGCGGCAGCCAACATTAATGTTGCATAAAGATCCGTAGTCTAGTGATTAGTTTAAATATTACTATCAAAAACACAGCTAATAGCAACCGTTAGCTTTGAATTGACAAGTCTTTGGAGATGTTCTCTCTACCGCGGCTCGAACGACACTGATTTTCCGCAAGATTTTTCTAAAGAATTTAGGAAGGGCATTTAGAGTGTCGAAATTCGAAATGCACGCTGTAGCACGAGAACGACGGGACGGTTGGACGAAAAACAGGATACGAGAAGGACCGCTGGCAATCACATGTTTAGTTTCTCCTGTAGATTGGTACGCAGAGTCGATGGGTAACCGTTCGAAAACGTCGTCTGTCCTTCTTTTAGAAAGTTTCTTAAGGGTGTGGATCCCCAGTTGACCTTGACGACTTTTCGATGGTCACGCCAAAAACGAAAGAGCGGCCGCTAGTAGAACCTAAGTAATAACATTTTCGTCCAGTAGGGGAGCTGGGTACATTGTCTGCCGTCACTGCATCAGTAAGGGTGCGTTCCGTTTCACGCTTCAAGCGCATACACTGTATAGTGTAGTATAAGAGTAGTACGGATCGCAAGGGTTCGGTAGCTGACAAACCATTTCTCTATTATATACATTTGGAACCACTACGTAGTCTCAATCGCTAGATAAAAGATCAATCTAATGCGTATGGTGTCTAAGATGGCCAACTTTTGCGTTTTCGAGGCATAATTTTAATTATTCGGCAGCAAGATGTCTGTACCGCGCGGCGCACTTACACACTCACCGCTCGGGCAGCGTGTACGTGTGCCTAGGCGGATCGCAAGGGTCCGGTTCTAGTAAAAGTACGTCTCGCTAATGCACATTTGGAGCCCCTACGTAGTCTCAATCGCTAGATAAAAGATCAATCTATTGCACATGGTGTCTAAGTTGGCCTAATTTTGCGTTTTCGAAGCGTAATTTTCAATCTTCGGCAGCAAGATGTCTGTACCGCGCGGCGCACTTACGCACTCGCCGCTCGGGCAGCGTGTACGTGTGCCTAGCCGGATCGCAAGGGTTCGGTAACTGACAAACCATTTCTCTATTATACACATTTGGAACCACTACGTAGTCTCAATCGCTAGATAAAAGATCAATCTACTGCGCACGGTGTCTAAGATGGTCTACTTTTGCGTTTTCGAAGCGTAGTTTTCATTATTCGGCAGCAATATGTCTATTCGGGAGGCTCTGCAAGCAGGCTTGACTTTGACCAGCCGTACCGCGCGGCGCACTCACACAGTAACCGCTCGGGCAGCGTGTACGTGTGTCTAGGCGGATCGCAAGGTTTCGGGAAGCTTCAAATCATTTTTCGTCCTTCGCCGCCTCCTGCACTAGGTACCTATACTATATCTATATCTATACCATGCAATACCTTCCTATACCTGGTATAGCATAGAGCACTAGGGTCGTTACGGGGAGCTATGGGGAACAATGCTGGCATTGCCGACAACTACTGCAAACCATTTCTCGTCCTCCGCTGCATCCTCCGCCGTATCTTGGGGTATCATGGGGCCTCGCCGTCTGACGACGTAGGAGGAAAATCAAATAATTTCAATTTTCGTCCGGCGTAGGACGAAACAGCGTTCACTTCAAATAATTGTCATGTCGCCAATTTTGAAGTATCCGTATTTTTAAAAACGGGGCCGTAAAGAGGACACTTGGGGCTATATTATCATAATTTTTTTTTTCAATTTTCTGGCGGTATGATAGCAATGCGCCTGTTTAAAAAACAATTGCAAAATAAACTATGAAAACAAATATTTTTTCAACTGAAATCATTTTTATTAAATACTCTTATGGTTACACTATGATATAATTTAATGAAAAACTTGTGACTTTGGGTATTCGGATAGTTTTTTCATATTTTCTTAGTTTTAAAAATCTTAATATTAATAAATGTGGATTCGAAATAATCGTTTATCTCGCACTTTCTAAAACCATTGTGACCTTATTTGTGGAAAAGTAACATAAAGTCGCAAATTTTTGGATTATAACCAAATAAAAATCGGTGGCACCATAGGGTCTTAATAATATGTATACAAAAAAAATTAATGATTAGCTTTGCATTTTTTATAATTTAAAGTAATGTACTCACCGCACTGAGTAATATCTACACTATGAAACTTTCGAAAATCAAGGAGTGCATATACGCAAAAACAACAAAGAAATGAGACAAAATTTTTTCCTTCAAATGTATGTCACAGTTCTTTCCAATGTCAGTGTTTGGGTTAGGTTCTATTACAATCTATGATCGATGCATTAATACTGTAATGTATTTCAATACACATAGATTTTTAAAAATGACATAATAAACGAATTATTGCCATGTTTTGGGGATTTTGCACCACTGTACGACGTACGATAGCGTAGCGGCTGTAAAACATTGGGCATGCAAATGGTCGGGTCATTATTGGGCGATCGACAGCGAAGCTATTTTCCAGAAAGCTGTTTTTAACGCGTCCTACTCATAATGTTTTACTGTAAAGTACTTTTTAATTTAAAACAAGTCAACACGTCATGTCCGATAAAGTGTCGACTTCCAGCTCAATAGTAATGACCTGTCATAAACCTCTCCATAGAGAACAGCCTCGGGAACGGCACATAAACAAATCGAGCCTATCATTGCTAGGTCTGCCTATCTGCCACCACAGCCGCGCCCGTAGTCCCAATGTTTTGACTTCGACGCTGCACGCTACATGGTATGTGTGGCCGCTGTAGCCAATATTTCGTCGACAGCCGAAAATGCGTGTGAAACGAGGTCTGCCTCCTCCGCTCTGATCCAATCGGCCGCTCATTCGTTCCTAGAGACACGTCACCGTAGTCCTGCCTGGGACGCTTCTTCTCACGCTCGCATCAATACAATGTCACCAGTTCGGACCCATACGAGATGGCGCCTTGCCACCCCGACAATCGCGTAGTAGTGGGCGGTAACGGTGTAATATCTTAACCCACTCAGAGTTTTGCTAATTCAATTACAGAATTGAATTACATTGTATTTCAATTATATAGTAATTCGGGCATTGTATTGGACTACTTGTTGGACATAAACAAATTGAAAATGTTTTTTCACTACATGAAAGGTGTCCCATCTCTACTTGGCCAAAAGTGTCTTCCAAGTGGAAGACAGATAAAAGAGTCACTGCACATGGTGTGCGGGTTTGACGGGAAACCCCAAGATGATTAGCTGCAGCCCATAACTGACCGTGGAGGTCTGCAAGGTTTATAGCACATAATTGCTATTGAGGTATAGGGAGATGTCCGAGTTTTTCTTCGTGGCTCCGACAATAAAGTAATAACGAAGTAAATGGATTTAAGAGAGGTTTTCTCTCAAAAATTGCAATTTGAATTTTTTTGTTTACGATTGATCTATGTAAATCGCAGTTTCTTCTAATTGTTTTAATTTTTAATTATTTTCGAGTATCCATACTTCCATGAGAGTTAATCTACATATACATATACAATTAGTGCACATGAATCTTTCCATGCAAGATAAGACTACTGTTTCGAATTTTGTTCAAATTTGAATATGTTGCAGTCTTTAGCAAAATATAGACGTATCTCGAAGAATTCTTTGAAATCTTGAAAACTGTTGGTTTTACGGACATGTAATATGAGTTGTGTGTCACAAGTTTTTCATTAAATTATAACGGCTAAACTAGCAAATTGATGAAACTTAGTTTTGGTTACTCATAGTGAAACCATCAGAGTATTTAATAAAAATTATTTCAGTTCAGAAAATATTTGTTTTCATAGTTTATTTTGCAATTGTTTTAAACAGGTGCATTGCTATGAAAGCACCAGAAAATAAAAAAAATAAAAATAATGATAATATAGCCCCAAGTGTCCTCTTTACGGCCCCGTTTTTAAAAATACGGATACTTCAAAATTGGCGACATGAAAATTATTTGAAGTGAACGCTGCACCGAAATATTGTATGGTGCAAGGGCCGTCCTGTCGGTTGATGCAGGACGAAACTAGAAGGGCCTCTCACAGACGGGCCTACCTGGGCCTACCCACACATTTGAAATGTCTGCCAGACGGCTCTGACGTCACCATGTCTGTCGGTCGTAGGATGCACTGTAGGCGCACCCTTAGTATTTACTGCAACATTTAAAAGAAAATTAATGATACTAAAAATAACATAAGAGGCCTAGTTGGGACCAGGGATTGAAAACTGTTATGATATCGGTTCCGATTCTCGAAACAGTTATGAAGAATCGAAATGGTGTTGTAACTGTTACACCACGAGAATATCGGTTCTGGCTTACATATGTAAAAATCGGATAAGGTAACGGTTTTGGAGAACCGATATTATTTCGGTTTTATAATTGTTAATTTTCGGTTCTGGATGTCGATTCCCGATTTCGGTTCTGTATTCTGTATTGTGTTCGGCCTTATACATATGTATATTCATTATTCAAGTAGTTCTTTATTGTTATTCATAATTTAATAATTTTTAAATTAGTAAATTTTTATAATTTGTCTCTACATGCATTATTTGAATTATCATCTGAATAACAATTTATTGTTGAAACAATAGTTTAAAGAAATCAATTTTCATAATGTATAGTTTGTTTCTATATTCATTGTTTAAATTACCATTTACATAATAATGTTTATTTAAACAATTGTTTTAACAACAAATTATTATTGGAATAATAATTCAATTAATGCATGTAGAGACAAATTATAAAAATTTATTCATTTAAAAATTGTTTAAATTATGAATAACAATAAAGAACTACTTGAATAATGAATATATAAGGCCGAACACAATACATAATACAGACCGGAAACCAGGAACCGACATCCAGAACCGAAATTTAACAATTATAAAACCGAAATAATATCGGTTCTCCAAAACCATTACCGTAATCGATATTTACATATGTAAGCCAGAACCGATATACTCGTAACAGTTACAACACCATTTAGATTCTTCATAACTGTTTCGAGAACCGGAACCGATATCATAACAGTGTTCAATCCCAGGTCCCAACTAGGTATCCTATGTTATTTTCATTATCATTAATTTTTATTATATGTTGCAGAAAATACTAAGGAGACAGGCACTGAAGGAAGTCTTCAAAGGGTTGATAGGACGCGGGGCAGCGCGCGGCGCGACGGAGGCCGAAGAGGCGGCCCGTATAATTTTTACGTTTACAATAAATTATAATAAATTATAAATTATAAAATGTGCACTTTGCATTCCCCGGAGATTCACCGGCGCGCGTACAAACCATATATATATATTTAAATATACTATTAATAAATAAATCAATTTTTATAATGTATTTGTTATTCAATGATCCTATGAATACATAAATATCTTAATTTCATCTTTGAATTTTTATTTAAAAACGCTACGAACTTTCGTTCCAATCTAATAATTAATTGTTAAAATAATTGCTTGAATTTTTATAATGTATAGAATAATAATAACAATTTATAATGCGGCGGAAGATACGGCGGAGGATGCAGCGGAGGACGAGAAATGGTTTGCAGCAGTTGTCGGCAACGCCAGCATTGTTCAACCAGTGTTCGTGCTTCCCGCGCGTCTCGCTCCCCGTAACGACCCTTATAGTGCTCTATGATATACCAGGTATAGGAAGGTATTACATGGCATAGATATAGATATAGTATACCTAGTGCAGGAGGCGGCGAAGAACGAAAAATGATTTGAAGCTTCCCGAAACCTGGCGATCCGCCTAGACACACGTACACGCTGCCCGAGCGGTTACTGTGTGAGTGCGCCGCGCGGTATGGCTGGTCAAAGTCAAGCCTGCTTGCAGAGCCTCCCGAACAGACATCTTGCTGCCGAATAATTAAAATTATGCCTCGAAAACGCAAAAGTAGACCATCTTAGACACCGTGCGCAATAGATTGATCTTTTATCTAGCGATTGAGACTACGTAGTGGTTCCAAATGTGTATAATAGAGAAATGGTTTGTCAGTTACCGAACCCTTGCGATCCGGCTAGGCACACGTACACGCTGCCCGAGCGGCGAGTGTGTAAGTGCGCCGCGCGGTACAGACATCTTGCTGCCGAAGATTGAAAATTACGCTTCGAAAACGCAAAATTAGTCCAACTTAGACACCATGTGCAATAGATTGATCTTTTATCTAGCGATTGAGACTACGTAGGGGCTCCAAATGTGCATTAGCGAGACGTACTTTTACTAGAACCGGACCCTTGCGATCCGCCTAGGCACACGTACACGCTGCCCGAGTGACGAGTGTGTGAGTGCGCCGCGCGGTACAGACATCTTGATGCCGAATAATTAAAATTATGCCTCGGAAACGCAAAAGTTGGCCATCTTAGACACCATACGCATTAGATTGATCTTTTATCTAGCGATTGAGACTACGTAGTGGTTCCAAATGTGTATAATAGAGAAATGGTTTGTCAGTTACACACTGACGCTGCATCATCGTGAGCCGTATAGTGACGTCACGTTTACGTATGAAGCCCAACTTACCGGGAACATGCTTTTTCTCGTCCACTGTTTTACCGATACAGCAGAATCAGATGTTAGCGCCCCGTAGCGAAAAATGCCGGACCTATACTTGGATCCTAAACCTCCGTTTAGGGGTATGTTTCCGTACTTTACAAAGTGTGTGTTTAAACACGTATGGTTTAACATAATAAACGTTGCATTGGCATTGTATGTGACCTCAAAACTTCTGTTGCTGTTTGATTTTTCTATAAGAACCCTAAATTTCTCGATATTTAAGAAAATGTATGTGTCTCGACAGTGGCAGCACTGTCGCGCCGCCCAATTTTTGTCGAACTCCGCTACATGCTGCCGAATAATGAAAATTACGCCTCGAAAACGCAAAAGTAGGCCATTTTAGACAGCAACGGCAATTGGTGGGTCTTTTATCTATCGATTGTGACTACGTAGAGGCTCCAAATGTGCATTAGCGAGACGTACTTTGTAAAGTACGAAACCCTTGCAATCCTCGTGTACATATACAGTGTCTAGCGGTGTGTTAGGGTGCCACCACACTCTCGCTCAAGCCGGACCCACACCCTTAAGGAAGTTATAGGACAATAGGGATGCTACGCTGACCTGACATTTTTACCCCTTGCTGGGTAAAAGGACGGATGACGTTTTCGAACAGTTACCCATCGACTCTGCGTACCAACCTGCAGGAAAAACTAAACATGTGTTTGCCACAAAGCTTACAGCGGTCCTTCTCGCATTCTGTTTTTCGTATAACCGTCCCGTCGTTCTCGTGCTACAGCGTGCACATTTCGAATTTCGACACTCTAAATGCCCTTCCTAAATTCTTTAGAAAAATCTTGCGAAAAATCAGTGTCGTTCGAGCCGCGGTAGAGAGAACATCTCCAAAGACTTGTCAATTCAAAGCTAACGGTTGCTATTAGCTGTGTTTTTGATAGTAATATTTAAACTAATCACTAGACTACGGATCTTTATGCAACATTAATGTTGGCTGCCGCTATTACAAGGGACAGGAGCCAGACAGATATTTGATTCTCACTGTGATCATTTTAAGAAGTTGAAAATAATACTATGGTGTTTTGAAATTATTTTAATCTCTCTACTGTCTTAAAATGCACCTACTCATGTTTGCTGCAAATGCATGAAATCCGCAGTCTAGTGATTGCATTACCTGATTGTTGTGATTTGTGCAGCAGTACAAGGGATATGGCAATTACTATTAGTGCATAACTATGTGTTGACAAATGTGAACAGTGATTGTGAGTGTGGAAAAATTTCAAGGCATCTGTGTGAAATAAACATACGAATTATTTATCGATTCGAAAGTGAAAGTGAAATTCTGGATCGTCGACTTGACCGCGCATCCCTTAGGCCTTTTACCACCGGCTGTGCAGTTCGTCGACCTGGCCGTACGTCCCTTAGCTTTCGGTACTTTCGTATACCTGAAGACATCTGTGCAGTTCGTCACCGAGTGACCCAGTGACACACATTTCGAAGCAGCAAATGGATTTACGGCTGAATAAGTGAGGTTTTAATACAATCAGTTTCTGCTTTTTCCCTCGTTCGGGTAAAGTTCCCGTAAGTCGGGTAAAGAGATCCACCCATATGAATTGACAAGTAAAGTTCTTCCGACCGACAAAAACTGTAAAGGGTAATGTTGTTCAGAATCATGGTCTTGACAACATATCCAAGGCTCATCGAAATCGGAGAGGAGATAGTTCAGATAGTATATCGATCGATTTACAATTACAAGTTACTTATCGCGTAAACTAAAGCCGGCCGACAAAAACTGTAAAGGGAAATGTTGTTCAGAATCATGGTCTTGACAACATATCCAAAGCTCATCCAAATCGGGGAAGATTCACATAATCTCGAGAATCTCTTGTTCGTTACGGCATCGCGGCGTTACACCGCGCTCGTCTCCCGGCGCGCCGGGCTGAACGTGCCATCGCGCGTCTAGGGCGCGCTCTGATTGGTCCGTGTTTTTCGTTAATAACTCCTAAATAAAGCCGCAGTTGACATTGGTGCAAAGGAAAATGTCTCTTAGAATGGTCTCAGGAACCTCCCATTTCAATTAAGTACACCACATTTGGGACACCCTGTATAAGGCGTCGATTCGTGTAGTTGTAAATACCCATAAAGAAAATTTTATCAACATACCTTAGGCAGACAGCAAATCTCTCTATTGGCGGCACGGCTTCCCGAAACGACGTGTTTCTTTTTGTTATTTTCAATTTAATTTTCTCTAAAATAGTTTTAAACTGCACAAAAGACATTCGGAAATACTGTGCAAATATTTCTTCGTCCCTCAACAATTCCTTAAATAACGTATGGAATTTGCCCTCAGTTTTCCTCAAAATCAGACTTCTATGCACCCAGAATCTACGTCTGCTTCTTCTTTTCTCCGCTTCCTCCTCGTCCAACAGCAACGCGATGGCAATGATCCGAGATTTGCTCAATTTCGGCATGACTGAGCGACGTTAATATTTCCAACTCCGAAAGATATTCGGCACGAGGACTACGAGCACTGAGCAGATTAACTTTCTGCTCCTCTTATATATTCCAGAGCAATTGAATAGAAAAGCGAGGAGAGAGGGAAAGCAGAAATTTGTGTGAAAAGAGCTGCATCTGTCTCTGCAAGGTATACTAAAATACTTAAATAGCCTAATAAATGCTGGTTGTAGAAAAATATTCGAGCCCGAAAAGTAGCCTTTAAAAACGAACGGGTCCGGAGCGCTTAGACCGAATATCAGGGACCTAACGGTAAAATTTAACTACCGGACTTCCCCGATTTTCGCAGTGCAAAGAAGGCCCCAGATAAAGAGGAGCCAAGGGACACAAGTCGCCTAAATTAGTTTAGTGCACCCTAGGGTGGACCTTATTTTTCGACCATGAAATTTATTTGGCCCCGTATCCCGTATGCGCAGCAAATTCGAAAATTTTGAATTTTTAAATCTTGACATCGATACAAGATCGATCTCGGTCATTATCTGCCTCAGAAGTCCTATTTTTACGTTCACGAGGCGTAATATGCATTATTGCATTATGAAAATATCTACATGCGTAGTCGTATGCTTCCGAATCATGCAAATTACGCCCCTTAATATCTCTGTCAGTTATGTACAATATGAAAAAACTCTGCAAACAAAAGTTGTAGTATGTGAGGAGGTGAATATAGAATCAGAGAAAAAAATTTTTCAAGGTCGTTTTATAAAGTTTTTAAGGTCATGGATGTTTTTTTCGATCAACAACTGTTTATGCTATATGTAGATTCTACAAGAGAAAAAAATTCAACGATATGTCAAGGTTCAAGAGATTCAAAATTGTCAAATTTGCTGCGCGTCCTTTTCCCATGATCCAATCGGCCCTAAATTTTTTCCAGATTATTTCCTCAACATCTGTCACAATTCTGGGATACGGGGCCAAACAAATTTCGCAAAATAATTTTCGTCAAGTATAGCGAAGGTTCGCCCTAGTGCACACAGTACACAAGGACAAATGCGAATCCGACCCTAGTAGCATTTACGGTTGGCCAACGGTGGCCAACGGTTGGGAGTTTGTTGGGGAATGGTGGGGCATGGTTAGTGGTTTTGCCGACAAATCCCCAACCTAGGGCCAACGAAGAAAAATTACGTCAGTTTGCCGACGAATACCCAACATAGGGCCAACGACGAATACCCAACATAGGACCAACGAAGAAAAATTACGTCAGTTTGCCGACGAATACCCAACGTTGGGCCAACGACGAATACCCAACATAGGACCAACGAAGAAAAATTACGTCAGTTTGCCGACGAATACCCAACGTTGGGCCAACGACGAATAACCAACATAGGGCCAACGACGAATACCCAACATAAGGCCAACGAAGAAAAATTACCGTCAGTTTGCCGACGAATACCCAACGTTGGGCCAACGACGAATACCCAACATAGGGCCAACGACGAATACCCAACATAAGGCCAACGAAGAAAAATTACATCAGTTTGCCGACGAATACCCAACGTTGGTCCAACGACGAATACCCAACATAGGGCCAACGACGAATACCCAACATAAGGCCAACGAAGAAAAATTACGTCAGTTTGCCGACGAATACCCAACGTTGGGTCAACGACGAATACCCAACATAGGACCAACGACGAATACCCGTCGTTCAAGATATATGTAGCGTCGATCGTCATTTGGTATTTGTCGATTTTCACTATTTCATTCTTCTGTGCTGTGTCGAACTGTCGAAGTGGTCGTTCTTTGTGTCGCGTGTTTTACTTCATTTCATTAACAAAAAATTTTGATAATGTACAAAGTGGTGGAATTTAATTCAACACCATTAATTTAATTCAATTCAGCATCATCGTTCGGTAGAACAGCAGCCATATGGATGCAGCTACGCCAAATATTTGTAAGTATATTGTTAAATTAGTAATGAGTGGTTTAGTTTAACAATTATTTATACCTATACTTAATTATACGTGTTACCACGTATTGTAGATACTTTCTAAAGAATGTGTGTAATTTATGCATGCATTCAATTGCAATTAACAATTTTGTTTCCTTTTGCTTTTCTTGTTGTAAGATTAATTTCTATGTCATTTTTCAGATTTTACTGAGGCACAAGTGTTCGATGGATCATCAGCCATGCAGCTACGCCAAATATTTGTAAGTATATTGTTAAATTAGTAATGAGTGGTTTAGTTTAACAATTATTTATACCTATACTTAATTATACGTGTTACCACGTATTGTAGATACTTTCTAAAGAATGTGTGTAATTTATGCATGCATTCAATTGCAATTAACAATTTTGTTTCCTTTTGCTTTTCTTGTTGTAAGATTAATTTCTATGTCATTTTTCAGATTTTACTGAGGCACAAGTGTTCGATGGATCATCAGCCATGCAGCTACGCCAATATCTATAACTGCGAAAAACAGTTGTATTTTAAGTACGTCGTTATCCGATTCTTGTTTCACCATCTTAAGCGGAACTGTTGTAATTATCAGAACTATTGAAGAGGTGTAATATGAATGTAATGTCATATTACTAATGTGCAATGTGTGTTATGTACGTAATATAATATGTAATGTAAGGAATCTTACTTTTATAATATGTAATATATGTATACATTTCGTACATATACAGGGTGTCTCAAAATTAGGTCCGGAGCCGAAAATGGGAGGTTCCTGAGATCATTTCAAGCGACATTTTCCTTTGAAAAAATGTCGTCCGCGGCTTCGTTAACGAGTTATTAACGAAAAACACGGACCAATCAGAGCGCGAGCTAGACGCGTGCAGCCCGGCGCGCCGGCAGCCGAGTGTCGGTGGCACGCCGCGATGTCGTAACGAACAAAAGTTTCTCGATGATGTGAATCCTCACCAATTTCGATAAGCTTTGGATATGTTGTCAATACCATGATTCTGAACAACATTTCCCTTCACAGTTTCTGTCGATCGGCTTTAGTTTACGACATTATTGTAAAAATTTGTAATTGTAAATCGATCGATGTACTATTTCCTATCCGATTTCGATAATCTTTGGATATGTTGTCAATACCATGATTCTGAACAACATTTCCCTTTACAGTTTCTGTCGATCGGCTTTAGTTTACGATATTATTGTAAAAATTTGTAATTGTAAATCGATCGATGTACATACTATTTCCTCGCCGATGTCGATGAGCTTCATTTCAAAGGAAAAAGATATTTAAAACATCGAATTTATAACATATTTCAAAGTCATCGAAATCGGTGAGGACCCACATCATCGGCAACTTTACCCGAACGATAGAAGAAGCACAAACTTATTGAATTAAAAACTCACTTATTCAGCCGTAAATCCATTTGACTACCACATACAACCACCACACTTTTACATAATCTTCGAATCGGTGTTTTCGAGAATCATATGATTCTCGAAAAATCAATATCTCCTTGGGAACGATTTCATTTGTTTTAAACGACGCCTTCATCGAATACATTGTACGCTGGGAGAGCACAGTTTCGCGCGGCATCGCGAAGAGCATCGAACTCTTTCCGCGTCGGAGTAAGTAATTTCGTTCGATATCGATACGAGTTATAAAAGTGTGCTACGAGTTCAACAATTATGTAAAAGTGTGGTGGTTGTATGTGGTAGTCAAATGGATTTACGGCTGAATAAGTGAGTTTTTGATTCAATAAGTTTGTGCTTCTTCTATCGTTCGGGTAAAGTTGCCGATGATGTGGGTCCTCACCGATTTCGATGACTTTGAAATATATTATAAATTCGATGTTTTAAATATCTTTTTCCTTTGAAATGAAGCTCATCGACATCGGCGAGGAGATAGTATGTACATCGATCGATTTACAATTACAAATTTTTACAATAATATCGTAAACTAAAGCCGATCGACAAAAACCGTCAAGGGAAATGTTGTTCAGAATCATGGTCTTGACAACATATCCAAAGCTTATCGAAATCGGACAGGAAATAGTACATCGATCGATTTACAATTACAAATTTTTACAATAATGTCGTAAACTAAAGCCGATCGACAGAAACTGTGAAGGGAAATGTTGTTCAGAATTATGGTCTTGACAACATATCCAAAGATCATCGAAATCGGATAGGAAATAGTACATCGATCGATTTACAATTACAAATTTTTACAATAATGTCGTAAACTAAAGCCGATCGACAGAAACTGTAAAGGGAAATGTTGTTCAGAATCATGGTATTGACAACATATCCAAAGCTTATCGAAATTGGCGAGGATTCACACCATCGAGAAACTTTTGTTCGTTACGACATCGCGGCGTGCCACCGACACTCGGCTGCCGGCGCGCCGGGCTGCACGCGTCTAGCTCGCGCTCTGATTGGTCCGTGTTTTTCGTTAATAACTCGTTAACGAAGCCGCGGACGACATTTTTTCAAAGGAAAATGTCGCTTGAAATGATCTCAGGAACCTCCCATTTTCGGCTCCGGACCTAATTTTGAGACACCCTGTATATGTAAGAAATCCGTTATATGCTAGCGTGAATAATAAGTTAGTACTTATATATTAATATAATATGTGAGGCAAAAATTGTTACCTCACAAAATGACTGATTGTGAGATATAAAAATAAAATATTTTTATAATACACATATATATATGTATATAATTAATTGACCCTACAGAAAGAATCCTTTTGTTGGCTTTTCGTATTATAGTAATGTAGGCCCTACGTTGGGTATTACCGTTGGCCCTACGTTGGGTATTACCGTTGGCCCGACATTGGACGTGATCGTTGGCCCTACGTTGGGTATTACCGTTGGCCCGACGCTGGCGCAACGTTGGCTGAACGTTGGCCCAACGTTGGCCCTGACTGTTGGCCCAACTGCAAAAAAGAGCGACATTTCTAACGGTTGCCCAACGCAAACCCCCAACGTAGGCCCAACGAAACGCCAACCGTAAATGCTACTAGGGGAATTCAAGGTAAAGTACACAGCGGCGACGCATCTACCCTGGACGTCAATTAACCAAAAATTGTATTAACATCAATTATTAACAAAACACTGTTTCGTAGAGAATTGCTCCGCATGGAATATATGCGTGTGTATCTTTTCCTTTCTGTTGCATAAAATAGTTCTATCAGACGTAAACTCATGGTGGCGAAGCCGCGAGCGCCGCGGCGCCGCGCCGCGCCGCGCCGCGCGCCGCACAGTGGTTCCGAATCCCCAAAAGCTGGCCAAAACCCCTAAACGTACTTCAATTTTTCCAAAAATTGGTATCCCATGGTTTTCGGGTCCGCTGATTACGAATCTGAACTGAAAATTCGAAAAAACAAAATGGCGGATCCAATATGGCGAACGCATACGCTAAAAAATTGTTAGTTCTGTTCAAAAACTAGTATACTATGGTTTTCGGGTCCGCTGATTACAAATCTGAACTCAAAATTCGAAAAAACAAAATGGCGGATCCAATATGGCGAACGCATACGTTAAAAAATTGTTAGTTCTGTTCAAAAATTAGTATACTATGGTTTTCGGGTCCGCTGATTACAAATCTGAACTCAAAATTCGAAAAAACAAAATGGCGGATCCAATATGGCGAACGCATACGTTAAAAAATTGTTAGTTCTGTTAAAAAATTAGTATACTATGGTTTTCGGGTCCGCCGAGTACAAATCTGGACTCAAAATTCGAAAAAACAAAATGGCGGATCCAATATGGCGAACGCATACGTTAAAAAATTGTTACTTCTGTTCAAAAATTGGCATTCCGAGGTGTATCGTACGTATTGCGACCACAAAGCACAAGAAGATGCTCGGAAACTCATTTGAGTTGCATACGATAATGCATCATCTGAAAAATTTGCCCGAATATCTGCTGTCTTTCTTCGCTTTGATCTTTCGCTGGAGGTTTCAAATTCTAAAGAAGGACGCCCAATGATGTTCGCTTGATTGTCGCTGTTTGCAGGTATACGGAATGCAACAGATACATTAAGCCACGTAGCAAACCTTCTAAAAAAGGAATCTTCCGTTCTCTTTACACTGTGCCATTTTGTCTTAATTTTAGAAATTAAAATCCCTAATGCGGTCTTTGTTTCATGATTTACATCAATTAATTTCCCGTGCTGTTCGCATATCTGATTCTGAAGGTGTTCAGATATTATAGTAATATCACTATTCAAATAACACTTAATTATTTGAAAAATCTGTTTTCTCGTCAATCGGATTTCGTTATCACGAGACCTTGAAAGTAAATAATAGAAATCAATATTTGAAACATTTTGTCTAAGAATTAATTAAAAAGTTAATTAATTACTTCTATAAATTAATTTACTTAGACCTGTCTGTCCCTTAAAGATCGCTTCCTCTCTAGCTCTCTTATTAAAACGTTTATATCTCGGTAACAAATTAACGCAAAATAATGTTATTATATTGTTTTGAAATTGTCTGAATGTCAGCTATAAGAATATATGAAAAAATAACCCTTTTTTTCAAAAATTGACCCGTGACCTTCGCAGGACGTTTCAAGAGCACTAATAAGTCAAACGCATACCATCGTCAAATGTGTTCCTTCAGACCGTAAAATTTTTATTTGAAACATTTTTTACTATCATTCATACTTTCCGAGATATTTTGGTGAAAGCTAATAAAATGCTTACACTGAGTTAAATAAAATGGTGGTACGTGAGAAATGGCAGTACTCGGCAGTTAAGATTTTAGATTTTGCAAGATAATAGTATAATCTAAGACCCTATGTAAGTTATTTGCTGGAGGTGTGTGGAGGTTTTAACTTATCACTACATCTTTAAAATGTATGCGTCAAATTTTACGTTCCCCTTCCGTGTAACTGTTAACCGGTTAACATTAACAATTCAGCACAAAAACGATTGAACTTACCTCCTCAAACTGTATCCATTATGTAGTATAAAAATCAGTAGCTTCCAATATAACTTATACACTTTGCACTTATATTTCGTACGTACGCTCACGCGCGTGAAAAATGCCTGTCTAACGAAAGCGAAGTTTCGACTACGACTGCAACTCAGGTAAAAAAATGCAAGCATTTTCCCGTTTACCCCACTACGGAGTCACTATTAGAGTTCCCATCCCAATGGGTAAAAACGTCCTAGCTCATAATTCATTTTTGGGGTTTTGGCCAGCTTTTGGGCGTTTGGAACCACTGTGCGCCGTGCCGCGCCGCGAGGGCTGGTGAGCGAAGCGAACGGGTGGCGTAGGCCCTCAGTATGTATATGTAATTCTTGTTGTGTTTTAGTTTTGCAGGTAGTATCATAAGGTTATAGTATTACATAGTATTTCATTTAAAAGATGAAAAATCAATAACAATCGCGAGAAACTTCAACATCTGTCTCATGAATTTTTTCAGATTTCTTAAAAAACGAAAAGATGGACGGGAGGCCACAATAGGATACAAAAACAAAGAGAATCGTTTTTCATGAGCATTGAAATATGATTATGGCAAAGCAAATTTTGGAATGTTTGTCCATTTATTTTGGTCATGTTCAACAGAAAAGCCAGACAATTGGCGTTCGAATGTGCCAGAATATTTTACTTCCACAACATTCTACTTTTTTGGCGGCTAAAGAATTCAAGGCAGTATATGCCATAAGCAATTTTATCCCAAAGATAGTGGTTGAGCTGTTACGTTGTTTTGATGTTCTGCTACACATATGTATGTAGCATATTTTCATTAACCCTAACATAAATAAATTTTGTTGTTTGCATGACAGTGTTGTATTTCATTAATGTTTTTATTATTGGAAAATTTTATATAGTTTTTGGTAACAACTGCCTGAACAAATGAAAAAATATTGAAAAACGATTGCAAGATCTTAATTTCAGGGTTAGAATTTTTAAATATTATAAATTTAACAATAACATTTACTCGTTGAAGATGAAAATATCTCTACTATTTCTACGGCATTTTCATATGCTTCTCCAAAATCGGAACTTGCATGTAGCCCCGGTCTCCTCTTGTTGCTTTATGACGGGGTGACCTTGCGGACCTTTTCGCAGTTTTATAGCGCTGGTGGGTGCATTGTAAAGATACGCCACAATGAAGTGGTTATTGCGAGTTATTTGCGGATTTGGGCGTGATTAGTTTCAGGCTGCGAGCATTGGTTTCGCCTACAATCGCCTGTTAGTTTACCGTAACGACTATGACTTTATTACAGGGGCTTTATAACAAGTCAATTTTCAATGGTTGCGAGTCGTTTCGAGAGGTGAGCTCTACAATCGCTTATTATTTCATTGTGAAGACTATGACTTTATTGGGGGGACGGCAAAAGAATTTTCGAAGCTCGCGAGTCATTTTTTATAATTATACAGGGTGTTTCATTTATCCAATTTTAGTTTACAAAAATTGTTCAGTATGGAGGGAACAATCATATTGTGTAAGTATTTTTCAAGACTCGAATGGTGGGGGGAGGAATTTCACGAAACAAATTAATTTTCTTAAATGGATCCTTTTTTTTGTCATAACAAGATAGCATTTTCCAAGACGAATTCAGCGACATATCACATTCTGTTATATTTACTGTCGCGAAACAAAATCTGTTTTCTGTCGATAAAAAAATCATTTATAAAAAGTTCATATTTTATCACAAGGAATGCAGTAATCGTTAGATTTCACAAAAGTTATTCGGGAAATCTAGTTAATTGAAAATATTAAATTTGCATATCTTCTATTTACAAACAATCATTATCGATGATAGACATTATCATTGACTGATAAATATCCATTATAACGGACAACAATTCATTTTGGTCATATGGAACCGCTATCGATGATGGAAATAATTTTTGTCTATTACCAGAGATGGGCAGTATTTAAATACAAAATTATTCAAATATTTTTTGAATAAAAGATAAATAACTATTATTCTTTATTCAAAGGCTCGAATACAAAAGTATCTTTTATTCAAAAATTATTTGAATAATTTTGTATTCGCCGAGAATTTTTATTCGAGCTTTGAATAAAATTTTTATTCTTTATTTTTATTCTATTTTCTCGAAAATGAATAAATCCATGAATACTTTCGGCCAGCTCGAGGCTACAATGAACACGACCGACGCCTGAGGGTCGAGCCCTGAGGCCTGAGCCCAGAACACAATAGTAGTGCAATAAACACGGCCGGCCAGCCAGGTAGCTCGGCATGAAACCGCCAAGGAGCGAATGCTGAACTTATTAATTTTCCGTGCTGCCCTTACGAAAGTCACACGAGCCAATTCGTGGCGTTCTGCCGATTAAGAAAAGCCGAAACTCGACGGAATTAGGACCGTTTCTAGTGGTTTTATTCATTAAAGTATGCTCGAAATTGTTATTCAAATAATTTTCTGCCCAAAAAAAAGGATCCATTTAAGAAAATTAATTTGTTTCGTGAAATTCCTCCCCCCACCATTCGAATCCTGAAAAAAACTTACACCTTATTATTGTTCCCTCCATACTGAACAATTTTTGTAAACTAATTTTTTCGTAACTTTAGCGTGTCGCGAGATATTTCCGGCGTTGGATAAACAAAATACCCTATATATAATTTCTTATAACATACATACATACATTCTATATATGGATATAGAATATAGCCATAAATATATGATTTTGACTTGGACCTAACTTGACTCTCGCATGATCAGTAGCCCAAATAAATTTCTGTCCTCGACAATGATTCCTAATAGTAATAGACAAAAATTATTTCCATCATCGATAGCGGTTCCATATGACCAAAAAGAATTGTTGTCCGTTATAATGGATATTTATCAGTCAATGATAATGTCTATCATCGATAAATGCAAATTTAATATTTTCAATTAACTAGATTTCCCGAATAACTTTTGTGAAATCCAACGATTACTGCATTCCTTGTGATAAAATATGAACTTTTTATAAATGATTTTTTTATCAAATTAAAAAGAGACTATTGTTTATGGCGTCTAGATAACAATCATCGCAAAATTGGCAGTATTTTTATGTTATGCGAGTAAAATTTCTTTTATAAATATTTAAAACTTTAAATAACTAACTATAGTATAACTAAAATTGTCATGAATTGACAAATATACGAAATCAACGAACCAATTCTATTGTTTGCGATCTTCATTTTATTCGTTTAGTCGTTTTCCGTTCGAACACCACATCGAGCGGCCGGCAAAACATTCTCGCCGAGAATGTCCCTTTTGCCAAGACGTTGTGCGTCGTGTCGGTGCTGAACGGTGCCAGTCTAGTGCGCGCACCTCCATGGAAACTATATAGAAGAAAGTGAAATGTCGGCGCTTGCCGATATCGTGTGCGCACTTTTTCCCGTCCCGATACGTTGCCGCTCTATCCCGTCTACCTGCTGCGGCGATGCGGCCTATTGTCCGCATCCCCATTGAAATACAGAGGAGAGACCCAAAACGGCCTAGCGGTCCGTTGCCGTTACCTGCCATGACGGTATAGTGTGCAAAGACCCTTAAGCTACCAACAAAAAGAAGAAATTTTATAGGAGTGTCTCAAAAATTTGTCCCACAATACTTATGAATGAATCTTTAAAGAAGCTAGTCAGGAGCTAATTACTAATATTATAATACATTTAAATTATAAATAATTATTAATATAATTATTAATACATTTTATACATTCATCACTTAATACAGTTCAGAATAATTAATCAATTAATACAATAAGAACTAGAGGGTTATTGTTGCTCGCTCGCTCGCGAGTAGGGTTGTTTTTGCTCGCTCGCTTCACGAGCTCGCGGATAGGACTGCTCTTGCGAAAGGGTTAGTGGTACGCATGGCTAGTAGTACCTATAACTATTAATGTTTTTTTGATTTGGTGTGTGACTCTCCACGAACCACACAAAGAACTTCCCGATTCGTTAGTTGCAGTATATTATTATCATTATTAAGTGTACGTTTTAAGAAGATTATACGTTTTCAAGGAAATTCAATAGTTTTCTACTTATCAAAATGTTTGCTATATGGCGTCGCATTAAACGAACATCGCAGGCTCGTTGCTCGCTTGGTTCCTTGTTATAGCATACTAATGTTGCAAAATAAATTGTCTTAATTAGTTTTTCGCAAACGATACAACTCCTCATTATCCGGGTTTGCAGTATTGATCTTGGTTTTTTGCGATACTGTTAATTTAAATTGTCCCAAAATATATAAACCGCGCTCAATTTTGAAACTCTGCTCAGTGCTACATACAACATTTGTAAAGTTCGTTTTTCTGATGTTTTAAAATTCAAACATACTTTTCTCGTATGTTTGTCCCTGATTTTTATGAATCGTAATCGCTTCAGCAGAAACCACTGGAAATTGACTAATTGTAAGTGTGATTTGATATTTTTCCTCACTCGACATATTTACTTGATTCGATATTTTTATTATTGGTGTTAAATTTTTATGAATATTTGCATTTTTCATATAATCACGATAACGAGATCTTACTTTCACTCGTAATCTGGGCAATTGAAAATCTAACCACAATATAGACGGAATTTTAGTATTTTCTTGAAAAGTAATAAGTTTTAATATTCCGCATGTGTGCTCCATTAACCAATCCGTTTTCAACATCAATGTTATTAATAATTATCATATAGTTTATATTAATTTTCAATTTAATCTCAGTTAATAATTCGTTTTGAACTGATTGTTTTTTTAAAGATTGTAATATAAATTTTTTTTTGTACTTTCATCGATATTCTTTGAAAATGTATTCTTGGGAGTAGAGATGATTAACTCACTCTTGCATTGGGATAATTTTCGATTATTGTAAGCGGAAACATTAGCATAAGGTACGAAAAAAAAAATTTTGTTTTTAAATTTTTTGTGTAATTACGTTTGTTTCTTCGGTGGAAACTTTCCGTTCTCTCGTATAAATTGCATTGTTGAATGAACTTCTTTCGAAAAAAAATAAAAAAACTAAAAAACTACTGGACCAAAATGGACCAAAATCTAATCAGCTCTAAGTTACGACGGGGCACATCGATTGCATCATTCATCATCCTGATCGCGTTGTTACTTTTTCTGAAAACGTTAACGAAAAATTTGATAACATAGAAACAGACATACGCACACACACACACACACATACGAACATTTTGATAAAAATAGTCTAAACTGACTCCAATGACCATGAAACGTGAAGATCTGCTAAAAAATCGATTTTCGATTTTCGGGGTCATTACAATAACTTCCCTATAAAATCGGGAAGTTAATAAGGAGATCAAACACAAAATAGTAGTAACATTTAAAGAATTTAAAACTGTTGCTGTATTATTTATCATTTCATTATAATTACATACTAAGAAAAGTAATAAGTGTTTATGTAGCATCTGTGCCTTGAAATTAATACAGGCAATTTTCATTTTGCATAAAAATCCGCAGTCTATTAATATAACATTGTAACTCTTTTTCTTTCTGAATGTATCTACATAGTGTTTCAATTTTGGCGCTCGTGAAAACTATATTACTAGACTGCGGAAGTTTATGCACGATAAATATGCAAAATGCGTATGACATTTATGCACGAAAAACATGCAAATATGCACGAAAAATATGCAAATATGCTCGAAACATATGCAAATTTTTCCGATATTAATTATATATTACATTAAGTGTTAGGTACAATATTGAGTATTAACCGACATTTCACAGTTATACTAGAGTATGTCGATTTATTTTCGGCAATAAATCGTGAAAATCTGCAATTTTTACCATCTTTAATCGTTTGTTGCTCATTGCAACGTCAAGAATTTTGACGAAATTTTCAGAATATATTTAATTGACACAGATCTACAACGTATTTTTTAAATTTTCAATATAGGCCCACATAAAAAAGTTGAAAAATCAACTTTTAGTATTTTTTCAACAATTCCGATCAATTGCAATTTTTTAAAAAATTTCTTTTCACATCCTTTAGTAAACTAATTGCTCTAACTTCCCAAAAAAGTTCAAATCGTATAGTACAATATTAAAAAAGTTATCGTCTTCTTTAGAGCGGTCTTAAACTTTTGTCCGCTACTGTATATTCCTATTGATTTGTTACGAGCCAGGGCCGCGAGCAGCTCGAGTGGCCGGCGATGTGTTTATACGCAAGGAATAAGATTTTAATTTGTTAGTAAGCGCGCGCGGACGAACCCAATGCGCAATTGGGGAGCCGCTAGGAATTGAAGATTGCGAGGACGAACCTGATACGATTGTCAGGGAGCCTCTAGGAATGGAGTTAAACGCAGACGAACCTGATACGATTGTCAGGGAGCCGTTAGGATGCGGACGTATCTGATACGATTGTCAGGGAGCCGCTAGGTTGGATAAATCTCTGGTTGGATGATTTTGATAGGAATTGTTAGTGGACCTCATAACAAGTATAATCTAATTGATACAATCCGAGCGGTTAGATTGTATCGTGTAGGAACGTTCAATTATTCGATTAGGATACAGGAAAGATAACAATGGGTTTAGTGACTTTACACGAATTTACCAAAGAACACAAATATATATATATATATATTCTAATTAAAGAAGTGTGTTACAGTTGTATAAATGTCGCGAAAGAAATGAATCAAAGAAAAATAGAATTGAGTAATTACCTAACTAAGTGCTCGGTTGTAACGCACTGGCAATGCGGGGGTCTCGAATCAATCGTAAAGAAATGCCTAACAGATTTTATACCGAGCTCGCGGAATCTGTATGGTTGACGTTGTTTCGAAGGGGAACTTTAGCCCGATCTAACTAGAAATTGACTTTTCGAGATACAGCACGACGCACAGTGCGGACAAACGTGGCATATCTCACTTGTACACGTGCATATCACGATGTACGATAAATTCCTTTGGCAAAACGTTTTATTAGGTGGTAATTGATATTATTAATCATATAACAATAATTTTTATGCATAAATATTGTTAATTTTTTTTTTAAATTTATTAATTTTATTGTTACATTTTTTTGTGAATAATTACTGTTGCATTATATTAGTAACCAAATTTAGATTTTTATAAAAAATTTTACCATGTGTCGCACTCTCTAGAGTCCCAAAAATCAAATAATATTACATTAATTGTAAATCAGTGTTGCAATAATAATTCTGTATAATGGAAAATGCTCACCAAGGTATATGCATTCTTTTTACATTTAATAAAGTAGATTTATTTTTTGTATAAATTTTCAACGGTGGTTTTATTTATTACTTGCATATAAAACTTCAAATTAACATATCTCGAGAAAGGCAAAAAATATCCTGAGATTTTGACATATTCGGATATATTACTTGTTGTAGTTTAAGAATTTCATAGTTTAGCCTGCAACTAACTGCTACTCTTAATTTTATAAACTTTTTAATAAATGCCCGTACCTTGCCTTTATGTTGTATTGTGGAAAATTCGTTAATTTCTTTTTAAATTTATTAGTTATATCGTTAAATTTCATTTTCTGCGAATAATTACCAATACATATACATTCGTAAACAAATTTGGATTTTTGTACAAAATTTTGCCATTTGTCCGCCACAGAAAAATTTAATATTCGTGTATATCACGATATGAAATACATTTCTTTTGCAAAAAATGCGTATTAGGATGGAAATTGTTATTAATAATCATATAATAATCATTTTTATGCACAATACAATTTTGCAATAATTATACAGGGTGGACGATTTATCTGAAGAGATTGAAATATCGCGAGAAACGACAACACAAAGCAAATCTTGCGATTTTACTGAAATTGATCAATATTTAATCAGAAATGTGCAAGATCACGGGATTGAATGATTCGTTTTGGATCACATTCAAAGTACCGAGGATGACTCGGATACCGAATAGCGTTTTGTTAAGTTTGTTAATTTTGTTTATACTATTATAATTTATCTAAGTTTATTATTATTAATATGAAATATGGTTCATTTATTATTAATTTCGTTTTAAATTTGTTAGTTTTTAAAAATATATTTTTGTTTAAATAAAAATGGTTAATTTCTTAATAAATTTATTAATTATATTGGTAAATATCATTTTCTGTAAAAAAATTACCTATATATACATTAATAACCTTTAGAGAAGTGCCGGGTCATTTGTCTGCACTGTGCGACGTGACGCGACACGTGTCCACCGTAGTACTAGCCCACAAATGCAGAAATGCACGGGTTTATATACCCCTAAAATGAGTGGGGTGATCTATTAATTATCTAAAGTCGCGTAGTGCCAGACTCTCGTTTTTTGTCATTTTCCATTAGATCGAGCCAGAGCTCGGTCTTCGTTAAAATGGACCTGAGGTACGATTCTGTTATCTAGGGACGCATTCTGCCAGACACGATCTTGACTACGATTTTCGTGGGAAAGTCGAAGAAGATCGGTTCTGTAACCGTTATAGATTCATTTAATGATAAACCTACATCCTAATATTTGCTTGATCACTATTTTTTCTGTGCATGGAAGTATTAATATGTTCAATTAATTGCGATTTTCTATCGCACTTTACACTTTTATTGCACATTTCACAGTAAATACTACTTTCATTATTTTCGTCAATAATGAAATTGGGATCGTCCTCGATCCAGCTTTTCATCAGTGAAACCCTACTTTTCCGAACTTTCGGCATTTTAATAATGATCGCACGCTCTCTCACAAAATTCACACACACACACACACACACACACACACACACACACACACACACACACACACACACACACACACACGCACGCACGCACGCACGCACGCACACACAGCAAGCAATATAAGGTCGTACCATCATAACTTGTTGAGGCTTCTTTAGTATTATATCGGCGTATCACTATTATCGACGCTATTCGGTTATGACACGAGTGCTTATTAATAGATTACATAAATTTAACAAGATAAATGATTCATATGAGTATGAAATATGCATATACACGGTAAATAATATGTTTTGCATATTTCTTCAGAAATATACAAAAAAACATATGCATTATGCAAAAAGTGCAAAATAAAAAACATATTTTCTGTTTAAGTTCCATTGCTTTATCAGATTTCTATATAAATATGCATTTGTATAAACATCCGCAGTCTATATGTATGTATATTACTTTCTGCTAATAACACTGTCAAACAAATTTCAACTTTTTTTATGTTTCTAATATACTGTTGGGTGGATGTTATAGAGTTTTTTGCGCTGATTCCGAATCTGTCCTTAATTTTTCTCCTACGCGCACGGTTTTTGAGAAACATGGCTTTGAAAAAAAACGTATTTTTCAACTTTAAACAAATATTGTGATGTTATTATAAAAGATATTGAAATGTTCTTTACAGCAAAAGATTCTGTAGACTTTCCCGAATACAGTGATATTTAATATTAATACATTATGATTGTCTAAACATGCTTACATTAGTGTTTACGCCAACACTTTCAGCGATTTGTCTCGCAGTCATCCCCGAATTTGATGCTGTTCTCAATGTTGCACGTTTTTCACGGGCAGTGAAACTTTGTGGACGCCGAGAACTCTTCTTTTTCCCGTAATTTTCAGGATTTCTTAACAAGCTTATAATAACTTTTCTGCATCTATTTACAATTTTAGATATTTGTGTAATTCAATCTTGTTCTTCCTTTAACTTCAATATCGTATGTACGTCACTTAGTTTTTTCCACGACCCATTCTTAACACTTTAGTATGTTGTTCTATTAAATAAGCACGAACGAAGCTAGTACCCACTTTATCAATTACGTTTTGCAATGAATGTTTGCTCTTCAGTAATCTATCATTTTGTCCCGCTTGTGGGCCCCAATATTTACGTTCAAATTTCGAAAATTCTATTGAAGTAAACATGGTGGATGATACTCTTAGTACATTGTACGTACAGGCGTGTCAGAATATGTTGACATATTAAAATATACATTTTCTTCAGTTTAACGTACCAAATGAGGAAAAAAAAAATCTTTTTTTTTGTCCCTACATCTTTCAATGCCTGTCGTTTTCCTCTGTTCTCTAGTGTAACGGAAGTGGCGCATGAGCGTTATGGAAGTGACGCGGTCGAGCGTTACGGAAGTGACGAAATTTCACGAATAACCTCGAATAGTTTGACAAGGAACATTTTCATAATTAATTTACTAACTTTAAAGACTTCATTGGTGAACTTTTAAGATTGTAGAATGTAAAATGAAGCCTTGGCTACATTTCCATTTCAGTTTTATGCAGGTTTGATGCTTAAATTGTTAGTTATTAACAAATTTTGGAGAAGTGGTATATTATGTATGTCTGTCCTTGTCGCACAGTTCGACGGTCCTTGTCTTACGCATTATGGGAACTTCCGAAACAATCAGCCCGCGCAATAATTGTTAATAACTAATTAACCAGAGTTAATTTGTGAACATTTGCAATAGGATAACATAGAATCAACCTCCAGCTACTGTCACATGCAGTTGCTCATCGTATTTTGTTCCGACTGAAAGATTTACAAACAATTATCCAAACCCTTGTTCCAAGCTAACCCGAATAACCTGACAATATACGCGTGGAAAACCACGCGCGGCAGAAGTAAAACTTCTTGCAGTCTAGTAATGTTTAAAAGTAAATTAGGATTGGAAATGGTAAATAATCCTAATGAAGCGACAACATGATCCGGGAACAACTCTCGATGCAGTATTTGCAAGACATTTAGACAAAATTGAATCAAGAATATTTATATCATATTTTAGCTATCACAAGCCAATTGTTTCAATGATAGAATCATAGAAAATCATAGAACATAGAAAAAAATAATGAACGATCATAATTTGCGACGCAAAGAAGGAGAGCGTATGGGAAGTGCTATGAACTATGTCTCTTTCTTTCCCATACGCTCTCCTTATTGCGTCGCAAATTTTGATCGTTCATTATTTTTTTCTATGTTCTATGATTTTCTATGATTCTATCATTGAAATAATTAGCTTGTGATAGCTAAAATATGATATAAATATTCTTGATTCAATTTTGTCTAAATGTCTTGCAAATACTGCATCGAGAGTTGTTCCTGGATCTTGTTGTCGCTTCATTAGGATTATTTACCATTTCCAATCTTAATTTACTTCTAAAGATTACTAGACTGCAAGAAGTTTCACTTTTTGAATATTCAATATAGTCCTACATAAAAATGTTGTAAAATGCAACTTTTAGTATTTCTTATACAATTCCGATCAATTGCACAATTTTTGAAAAAATTTCTTTTCACTTCCTGTAGTAAATTAATTGCTCTAGCTTCCCAAAAAAGTTCAAATCGTATAGTATGTTGGGTTTTTAGTAAAATAACACACCAGTTTTTGGTTATTAATCACTACGGATAAATGTATCTATCTATTCTACTAAGACCCTGTTCATGTTACACAGTTTAAATGTATAATGTTTGTTTAACTATTAAATCACACATTGCTACGCACGCTTTCTTACTTCGCACCGCATAAGTCGCCATCTTGCTATACATTGCACGCACGCTTCTCGCTCACCAATCGTATCAACCTAGCAAATACTAGATGTTTTCGCATAGCACAATATTAAAAAAGTTATCGTCTTTTTTAGAGCGTCCGAATATTAATTCGGATCACTGTAGATGGCTCAATAAAATAGTCGAGCAAAATAGAGTAATGCATACACTAACGAACACGTCGAAGTATTTGTAGAAATGAGATTTCATGTTTGCAAGATCAAACATTATTACCTCCTCAGAGCTTATTTACATTCTGCATACTGAGAAAACAGACTGTTTCGACACAGGTGGAGCAAAAGCTGCGTTTCTGGTCAACAAAATTTGGCGTTCCGTGTAGCTGTTTAACTCTGCCGTGGTGATTGATCTAACAAATACAAGCAGAATCCTTTCATAAGTATATTTAAACGATATATCAACATGTTATGTTAGATTGATGTTGATGAAAAGTTGGATACCAGAAAGTTTTAAGTTCCAACTAGCAGATTAATGAAAAACAACTGTTATATTGAATAAAAATATAATACTAGTAGTGTCTTTTAGTGATTAAAAATGATACCTGTCTTAATAAAATTAAATATCATTCACGTGCACATATGTATAAACCTTTCCTTTTTGCATATATGTACAGGGTCTTCCAATAAGAAGTGTTATTTTAAGTTGTTAAAGCACGCTGTTCTATTTACAATTAACAAATTTTTCTTACAATTAATAATTTATTATAATTTTATAATTACCAAAATAATTTTTAACAACATTAAATTATTAATTAGTACTACATCATTACATACAATAATTATTACAATATTTAACAATAATTTTTTAATTAGAAATTTTTACAATTTTACTAACCACATGTCGAAGAATGACTAATCTAGTCTTCACAAATAAAAAATAGCGTGAAATTTAAAATAACACCTCTTAATGGAAGATTTTTTATTAGTACTAGATATGTAGATTTAAAGAAAACACTAGTTGCAGAAGAAAATAATGTTTAAAGAAGAAACTAGAGAAAGAAGAAAATAATGTTTAAAGAAGACACTTTATTTCTGTATTAAGATATCGGTTATTAAGATATCCGCTGATTTCAATGAGGAAGTCATTAACCGTAAATCTTGATTTGGGACAATTATTACAACGTGCGTAATAGTATGATCACTTTGCATAATTTCTAGGATGATATGCTTAAAGTTTCTTTTCAAAATTTTGCCATTTCTTTTTTATCTTTTTGATAAATCAAAATTACCGTTATTTTATTTATGAATTTTACCATTCAGAAATCTTATCACCACGTTAACGAATTTAGAACGAAAAAATGTTCTGGTTTTAAATCAAAAAGTTAAAATACGAAAATGACGTAAATTGTGAGTATTTATTTATAATGTTGTAAGTGGTACGAATTGTTTAATTGAACTTTTATTTTTCGGAAAGAAGCCTGATCAATCCCTCCCGCTAGTTTTCTCTCGTGCTCTGGACAGTACTGTATGTATATGATAGCCGGTGATTTATTGTACAATGTCTTTCAGCTAACCGAAACTGTCAATCGTTGATTGTTAAATGCAGAGAACAATTACATTTAGTTTATCTTAATGCAAATTATATTGCTTCGATAAAATAAAGTATTACTCAAAATGTAATCATCAAATCACCTTGGTTTAGTTCAGACAAAGATATGCAACACATTTCTGTGAAACACATTACTCACAATCTGTACGTATTATTCGTGAATACATATACACATATCTTTCATGCATAAATGCATATGTTCTTTGCACATCTCACGCAAATAAAGATCTAGAATCCACTTATCAGAAAATGTTTTTACATTTCTTATCGGGCTGTCATTGTCCCACTATTGTTTGCTTTTGTTAAACCAAATCTATATACGAAAGAATTTCTACGGAGTATAAAATGTGTTTTTTGCTAGCTGTTCTCAGATTCATCTGAATCATTGTACGAAAAACTCAAGATGTCTCGTTACATTCTCCTCTTGTTGGCCGCATTTGCTATACTAGATATCAGTGAGTACCAAAATTATATAGTACGTACTTGTTATTTGATACTGTCTTCTGATTGCAATTCAAACTTTAAAATGACTATTAAATAAAATGAAGAATTTATACAATGTGAGGTTAGGGTCTAGGGAAACTAACTAGTGTTTTATTTACTGAACTATTCTATTACGCTATGGACATATGTTCAATTGAGAAATCTGTTTGCTACCAAACTTTTAAACGCTAGTGTATACAGGGTGTCCCAAAAATAAAATAATCCCGATTATCGATCGTAAATGTTCAATATTTAATTTAATGATGCTTTCGGCGCTACCGTTTCGATCAATTAATAAATATAGCAATTTATATATATATATTTTTTCTTGTAGACGCAAATTCTACCTCTGAAAAAGGTTCAAACCTGAACCGAAACGTTAGGAAAGAACAAAAGTTTTTTGCAAAATTGCTAGATTTATTAATTGATCGAAACGGTAGCGCCGAAAGCATCATTAAATTAAATATTTGAAGTAACGTTTTACTTTGCGAATATGTTCTCCGCAGCTTCCTTAAGGAGTTATTAACAAAAAATACCGACCAATCAGAGTGCGGCTGCATCAGAGCGTGGCGTTAGCATTGACCGAGCCGGAATTCGTCTGTTGCAGTTGCGTTCGATTGGTCGGTGTTTTTCGTTAATAACTTTTTAACAAAGCCGCGGAGAACATTCTCGCGCAGGAAAAAGTTACTTCAAATGACTTCAAGAAGTATTGCAACGCTGCACAGTGGGCGAAAACCGGACAAAAATCGATTTTTTAAACTTTTGTTTAAATGACCGAAATCAATTATTTCACATCTTTAACAATACTCTAAAGTTTATGAAAAACAAGTAAAATGAGTTAAAAGTGATTAAGTATAAGTTGATATTTGTATTTAAGTATTGTCGTTAACGCTCATCCCTTTAATTTCATAATATTTTAAAATATTTTTGTCTGTTCAAACTCCTCGTACACAGCTAGAGTTGCATGTAAAATTATAAAAAAATTTGCTTATATAGCTCTTTGTAGATTGTATCGATAAAAAATGTTTAATATTTTTTTGATTATGTTTAATAAGTATTTTCAAGTTTATTAATTGACCACAGTATTAACTCGATTTTGAATAAAAATAGTAAGTTTCCGATGCAAAATTTAATAAGTTTGCCTCATTATGTCTGAACGAAACTAGGATAAATCTTTCTCTTAAAGTATCCTTAAAATTATGAAACAAACCTCGTTTACCCATTTTGATCATTGAAAAGATATTAATAATATAATACTGTATGTACTTTCACGCAGACTTTGAAATCTACGTCCAAAACAACCTAGAGATACCAATTTTCTAAAAATTACCTGCAGAATTCACTGAGTTATCGAATTTTGTCTATTTCATCCGGTTTTCGCCCACAGTGCGCTGGTTGCTTGAAAAATTGCATATATTCAAAATGTTATAGTTTCGTAAGAAACGATCGTACCGTAATAAATTTTCACTCGTTTAAAAGTTACAACTAGGCTGCGGATGTTTATGCATATTCCAATTTTCGTCGATTTTGGAGAAAGTGGAATTAAATAAAATCCTATTTTTAATGGGAACAGCCTTTGTAGATCCATAGCAAATGAAAGTTGTACAAAATTCTGTCGAATTTTATATTCCAGCCTTTTTTGAACATTTTTATAAGCTGTAAATGCATAAAGCTCCGCAGTCTAGCTACAAGCTTCTAGTTTCATAATTTCATTCATTTTCTTCTAACGGGGAGTCCAGGGTAGTCGGAATTCGGATTTTCCTGAAACTTGCAGTATTTGAAGATGACATATCCAAGTTTAAATTAGCAAAGCAGTAGCGCGCGCTTCTCAAGATTTCCCGAGAAAATGGCATTTGAAAATTCGGTTTACGCGTTCATAAGGAGTTCGCGTTAAGCTATGAACATGAAGCGCAGTGGCCGAGGGCGCTGCGAGAAAGACTGGTAATCAGTAGGTCGCTGGTTCGAGTCTTGCTGCCGACATTTTTTTTTAAAATCTTTTTTCAGTTTTAATCCTAAAATTTATGAAATCTGCCATTAAACAATTATTTTTTAAATAGAAAATGCATGTTTTTTATTTGTGGGTATTGAAAAAAATCGAACATAAAAATAATACAGTGTTATATTTACTTTATTATTGCTCATTCTTTATTAATAAAAAAAATTACGTGTTAGTATGACACGACCCAGAATGATACTCATCGTATACCCACAAATAAAAAACAAGCATTTTCTATTTAAAAAATAATTGTTTAAAGGCAGATTTCATAAATTTTAGGATTAAAACTGAAAAAAGATTTTAAAAAAAAATGTCGGCAGCAAGACTCGAACCAGCGACCTACTGATTACCAGTTTTTCTCGCAGCGCCCTCGGCCACTGCGCTTCATGTTCATAGCTTAACGCGAACTCCTTATGAACGCGTAAACCGAATTTTCAAATGCCATTTTCTCGGGAAATCTTGAGAAGCGCGCGCTACTGCTTTGCTAAATTAAACTTGGATATGTCATCTTCAAATACTGCAAGTTTCAGGAAAATCCGGATTCCGACTACCCTGGACGCCCCTTTAAGATGTTTTTTCATCGTGTAACAAGCGAGAAACTGAAGACGCGTTTTTTAGAAACCACCATATATTTAAAGATTGAAGCTTCCTTTTTACAACGATACCTTAAAAATTTATGTCCGACTTTTTTTAGTCGCTTTATCCAGTTTTGAATGAGACCGTTCACGCCAACTTTACAGTAGTATAAGTGACACGATCAAGGCTTTATACGGTAGAACTTGTTCTTAATTTTTATTCCATAAATCAGTAAGAAAGAATCGTATATTAATTTCTAAGGAGCCATTGTAAAGAGAAGGCTTCAATCTTCAAATCTATGGCAGTTCCATTTACGAGAAAAGTTTTTCAAAGTTTTCGAAGGCGTTTGAATTTTCAGCATTTGTGAGATAAAATGAATCTTCAGTTCTCCAATTGCTACATCATGTCAAAATATCTTCGAGAAAAATGAACAATGCGCTGCGAAAATACAGTTTTCGACAATTCTTCGAGGATCGGAAATGTACTATTTAAATATTTTACGAATTCACTGTATTTTGTCTACCTACTTTGTATTTTTTGCAAGCAATTTTATAGAAATACGTTTCTCAGTTTCTAAGAAATCATTTAACAAATTAAACAGCTACTGCGAATTACCAAATCCTCAAATGTCCACTGAATGAGGAATGGAAGGAGTGCGGATCAGCTTGTCCACCAACTTGTGAAAATCCTGGACCAAAAACTTGCACGGAGGTTCGTATTCAAACCCGTCCATTTCAGAAACGAGAAAGTTGCAATCAATCGATGAGAACTGCAGTATAGCCTAGATCTAAGAAAACGGAAACCGGAAAGCGGAGAAACGGAAAACGGAAGATCTAGAAACAACGAATATCCCCTCCCCTGCGGGGTAGACCCCGCGAGGAGCCAAGAAGTTCGAGCTACCTCGGCCTCACAGGGGGGCAATTCGATTGTTAACGGGGTAGGATACCTTCAGATTGTAACCAGAAAGGGACTAGGAAGGAATTAGAATCTTACTAGAAAAAATGGGTTTGGATTTCTCATTCGAAAGAGAAAGGTTCACCGCAGGGTGCTCTGGTCATCCCATCAGTCAAAAAAGCTTTTAGAGACAGAAAAATACATTGAAATCTGCGGGACTTTTTCTCGACTTTTTCCCTACTTTGGACACTCGTATTATTAGATATAAACATAATCTCGTTAACCTCATGACCAGAGCACCCTGCGGTGAACCTTCCTCTTTCGAATGAGCCCTCACCCAGCCCAAAATTTGCTCGTATAAGGATTCTAGCTCCTTTCTAGTTACAATCTGAAGGTATCCTACCCCCTTAAGGGTAATTTAACTATTTCCTAGTGATTTCTTCCTAAAACCTATCATTTGACCCTTAGCACTCGAATGGTGACTCTGAGGCGCCACTAGAAATTGCTGTACCATTACTCAACATATTGTTTACATTATTAAATACAGGGTGTGTCCGTTAAGTTATGTCACCATATTTAGGCATTTCCGGTAGTGTAATTAAAAACTGTCTCAGACAAAAGTTTCTCAGTACTTGGTGAGCTACGTGTTCGCATATTCTTAAATCTGAAAAAATGCTTTTTACGTAAAGAAGTAAAGGTCACCTTGACTTTTTTAAATGGCACCACATGCTTCGGACATCATGGGATTGTTTCTGACGTCGAGACGAATTTAATATTGTATTACACTATGCCCTTGAAATAACCTCAAACTCGGAAATTTTCTGCAAACGTGATTTTAATGAAAAATTATTTCTTACAATATAAATCAAGTTACATCAGATGTTCGAACTGCGATCCACCTTCTATGATACATAACTCCGCTCTTTGTATTAGATTTTTGTATTATTTTTTTAACTTCCCGATTTTATAGGGAAGTTATTGTAATGACCCCGAAAATCGAAAATCGATTTTTTAGCAGATCTTTACGTTTCATGGTCATTGCAGTCATTTTAGACTATTTTCAGCAAAATGTTCGTGTGTGTGTGTGTGCGCGCGCGCGCGCGTGTGTGTGTGTGTGTGTGTGTGTGTGTGCGCGCGTATGTCCGTTTGTATGCAATCAAATTTTTCGTTAACGTTTTCAGAAAAAATAACAACGCGATCAGGATGATGAATGATGCAATCGATGTGCCCCGCTGTAACTTAGAACTGATTAGATTTTGGTCCATTTTGGTCAAGTAGTTTTTTAGTTCTTTTAGTTGTTTTCGAAAGAAGTTCATTCAACAATGCAATTTATACGAGAGAACGGAAAGTTTGCACCGAAGAAACAAACGTAATTACACAATAAATTTTTTTTTCGATTTCCCATTGAAAAAGTGAGTTAATCATCTCTACTCCCGAGAATACATTTTCAAAGAATATCGATGAAAGTACAAAAAAAAATTTATATTACAATCTTTAAAAGAACAATCAGTTCAAAACGAATTATTAACTGAGATTAAATTGAAAATTAATATAAACTATATGATAATTATTAATAACATTGATGTTGAAAACGGATTGGTTAATGGAGCACACATGCGGAATATTAAAACTTATTACTTTTCAAGAAAATACTAAAATTCCGTCTATATTGTGGTTAGATTTTCAATTGCCCAGATTACGAGTGAAAGTAAGATCTCGTTATCGTGATTATATGAAAAATGAAAATATTCATAAAAATTTAACACCAATAATAAAAATATCGAATCAAGTAAATATGTCGAGTGAGGAAAAATATCAAATCACACTTACAATTAGTCAATTTCCAGTGGTTTCTGCTGAAGCGATTACGATTCATAAAAATCAGGGACAAACATACGAGAAAAGTATGTTTGAATTTTAAAACATCAGAAAAACGAACTTTACAAATGTTGTATGTAGCACTGAGCAGAGTTTCAAAATTGAGCGCGGTTTATATATTTTGGGACAATTTAAATTAACAGTATCGCAGAAAACCAAGATCAATACTGCAAACCCGGATAATGAGGAGTTGTATCGTTTGCGAAAAACTAATTAAGATAATTTATTTTGCAACATTAGTATGCTATAACAAGGAACCAAGCGAGCAACGAGCCTGCGATGTTCGTTTAATGCGACGCCATATAGCAAACATTTTGATAAGTAGAAAACTATTGAATTTCCCTGAAAACGTATAATCTTATTAAAACGTACACTTAATAATGATAATAATATACTGCAACTAACGAATCGGGAAGTTCTTTATGTGGCTCGTGGAGAGTCACACACCAAATAAAAAAAAACATTAATAGCTATAGGTACTACTAGCCATGCGTACCACTAACCCTTTCGCAAGAGCAGTCTTATCCGCGAGCTCGCGAAGCCAGCGAGCAAAAACAACCCTACTCGCGAGCGAGCAACAATAACCCTCTAGTTTAGTTTAGAAATCGTTGGATAGGAACGTATGGTCCAATTCGTTGGCCACCGCGTTCTCCAGATCTGTCTCCGTAGGATTTTTATCTTTGGGGATATCTGCAATCTGTTGTACACGATACAGCAGACAAAAATGTTTAAGAACTTCAAAATCGCATAACAACTGCATGTAATGACATGAACCGAGAGGCCCTAATTATGGCGACAACGAAAAGTCTAATAGAAATAGCGGAGCTCTGTATTGTAGAAGATGGATCGCAGTTCGAACATCTGATGTAACTTGATTAATAAAGTAAGAAATAATTTTTCATTAAAATTACGTCTGCACAAAATTTTCGAGTTTGGGGTTATTTCAAGGTCATAGTACAGTACACTGTTAAATTCGTCTCGGCGTCAGAAACAATCCTATGATGTCCAAAACATATGGTGCCATTTCAGATTTAAAAATATGCGAACATGTAGCTCATCAAGTACTGAGAAACTTTTGTCTAAAACATTTTTTAATTGCACTACTGGAAATACCTAAAAAATGGTGACATAACTTAACGGACACACCCCCTGTATATCGGTATCCAATCAATTACTAAACATTTAGGTATCGTACGAGGTATAATACCAATTTCATAACCATACAATTTTTTAAATCACAGGGAATGGAAATATTCTAGATCAGAAGTAGACTCCGGATTTTATGCAATTACGACAAAAATGGGTAGTTGCAATTTAAAACAGAGGACAGATTTAAAAAGTTTAAGAACATTAATGTATTAGTTACAGCTTATGACAATTATTAAAGAAAGAAAGAAATTATTACTTGGCCCTTGTTTGTTGCAGTTGATGCGAACAATTTTTATTTTGCATACAGTTCCGCAGTCTAGTCGGAAGAAATATTTAATTATCGAGTTAAAATAGCTCCGAGTGCAAAGGTTTATAAAATGAAGGAGTATAAGTTTCATCAGTGAACAATTCAAGTTTTGAATATTAAAAATGATGTTTATGTTACATAGGGGGGGCGTAAGAATTTTAGAAAGGCCTAGGTGGTTCATGGCACACAAAGAAGGTTGGGAAGCACTGATCTAAAGTGTAAACATGCCGCGTAATCCGATACGGGATTGGGTATATCGGTGTGAGCCACTACTAATCCAATTGGAAAACTTCTTTATTTTTCATTATCTTTTTATGAGACTTTCACAAACTTATTTGTGGCATATTTTTAATTAAAATGACACTACACACGATATAGTTTGAACTGTATTTAGTGGTTTACAAATAGTAGAACTACAGGATCTAAGTAACCGCACGGACCTCAGAGATTTTCTTAGATCAAGGCTTTACTGTATTCTGAGAAACACTGGCCTTCGTTTTATCTGTTCTAATCGTGCGCTTGCAATTGTGTTTCAGCAATGCGTTAGAGGCTGCCAATGCAAACCTGGTTGGCTGAGAAACAAATTGGGACTGTGCGTTCCTGAAAAGTGGTGTCGTACGTAATTCTCTTTATTTTCTTACGGTTTTTATCATTTATTATTTTGTTACTCAAGATCGAATTGTCATTTTTACTCAATATTATTTATAATTGTGTCGCTCCACTATATTCAGGGTGTTCCATCTGACAAAAAGAAGTTTACAACATGAGTTGCAGGGAATATGGAGTTCACAATAAATATCAGTAAAAAAATTTCGAAAGCAGTTTGTTTTCATAGCAAAATCGAGTAACATGTAACTGGATTTACACTAGGGGAAATGTGAAATATTGAGCTTCTCGTAACCTCTTCGCTATATACATTCGCTATAACCTAGTCGCATACGAAATACACATTTCCGCTACTGTCAATCGAGTAATATATTAGTAAAAATATCATGTAAATATGGTAAAAAAATAGGGTAAAATGCCAAATATAGTATAGTCGCCTATTATGGAACTACCTTATATCTTGTAAAGGAGAAATCGCATCAGGGCCCGCTCTAGGGGGAGGGGGCAACCCGGACATTTGTCCGGGGCGCGAAAATTTAGGGGCGCCATTTTGGCTGTAACTGTGAGAAAAATATTGATGTGTCAAATACCCAATTAATAGAAAATTTGCTTTTATTAAAATTTAAATAAAATGATTTGATTTTTATTGAAGATAAAAATATGTACCTTTATTTAAAAAATATATATGTTCTCAAGGAATGGCAATTTGTCTGGGGCGACGTAACCCCTAGAGCGGGCGCTGGTCGCATTCTAGTAAGAAAATCGTCAAATAATAGTTTACCATGTTTACTCAACAGTGTACAGTGCAACCGCACCATTCTACATATAGATCTTACAATTAGTGTCGATCCTCCGCCAGTTGTGTCTCCACGTGTTGAATATTTTTGTGGTTAGATTTTCGATTGTATCGTTTTCGAGGAAGGTAAGTGATTTTGAAATGTTTGAACATGTCTGTAGTTTCAGTTTATTTATATTAATGTTTGCCAATTGTTGGTTTGGGCTGATATATATTTTCTCTTTGTCAGTAGCTAGTATTATCAGTCCACATGGAATTCCCAATATGGCACTACCAAGGGTTCCCTAATATGGGTATAGCTATATATATATATATTAACATTCTTGGTGTGGGTGCCGAATGTGGAACTATGTATATAGGTATCATATTAGGGACTCAAGCTGTACCATATTAAGAACCCCTTCCGCTGGAACCTGCAAATGACACCCCACAAACAAACAATATTTTTCCCAAGCTGTATTAATTTTTGAACAAACTTGACTCCAGAATCTTATAGGGAGGAAATGCATCTACAACTGGTAATATTTTGGTCGAAAAAGAGCAGTCTAAACTAATCAATAAATTACATCCACAAAAAGTGGTTCATATTTGTGCACTTTACCCTGTGTGTTCCTATTTGCAAAACCCGATATTTATTGTTAGTTCAGTCAATGAATGCTCATAAGGGGGGTGTAGAGGGAAATGGAAGGAACACAATTCTTAACTTTGGGACTTCATTTGGACTAGTTAGGAGGTAAACATACTCAAAGTCCCTACTCCTAGGCGGTGAGCGGGGTATAGGAGGTCCCCTTTTTCGGTTTTCCGCTTATATCTCGGAAACTATGTGTCTTAGCGATAAGACCATTCTATACAAAATTAAAGCTGACAAAATGTGCCATGAGATTGATTACATTCAGTTTTCGCTATCTCGCATAGTTTCCGAGATATCCGCGCTCAAAGTTCACTAACTCTTCAGCACAATTAGTGAACTCTGAGCGCGGATATCTCGGAAACTATGCGTCATAGCGATAAGACCATTCTATGCAAAATTGAAGCTAACAAAATGTGCCACAAGATTGATTGGATTCAGTTTTTCGCTATCTCGCATAGTTTCCGAGATATCCACGCTCAAAGTTCACTAACTCTTCAGCACAATTAGTGAACTCTGAGCGCGGATATCTCGGAAACTATGCGAGATAACGATAAACTAACTCGAATCAATCTTGTGGCACATTTTGCCAGCTTTAATTTTGTATGGAATGGTCTTATCGCTAGGATGCATAGTTTCCGAGATATAAGCGGAAAATCGGAAAAGGGGACCTTTTACGTGCTCTTCTGCACCCCGCTCACCTCCTAGGAGTGGGGACTTTTAGTATGTTTACTTCCTAACAAAGACCGAAAGTTAAAAATTGTGTTCCATCCATTTCCCTCTACAACTTTTCGTTGACTTGACTATGTGCACTCCATACCCTGCAACTCTGTTGTATACTTTTGTTTGTCAAATGGCTGCAAGTGGCTGAAAAATCGTGCGGCGCATTAGCGGGAAGATTCCATATCCAAAATGACCGCTTTTATATGGTATCTGTTATGTTCGCAGCTTCTCTTAATATATTTGAGAGGTTCTGCGTTGTAAATTTCAATGAACGACAGCTCGACACCTAATTTGCCTTAACGAACCTCTGGATTTATTCACTATATTTACAATATCTTACACTTGTATGAACTGGAAGTTCTGTCTCGAATCGAGTTAATCTTTTGCGGAAGACTGTATATCTTCAGAGAGAAATTGTATCTGCTCGCTGTCCCTGGGTCAGCTCGTTCCTCACCTCGGTGGTGAGATTGAAAAGTGGGGAAAATGGTACATTTTTTGGGGGAAAGAACATCCCATTCGTTGACTGACCCGAGGGAGGAGCCATTCCTATGCATCCCTATCGGCGGGGGAGGACATCCCCACCTCAAGCCAATCGCGGAAAGCAAATGTACAAACAAAGACGGTACTAGCAACGGACCCAGAGTCGCGTAACAACGAAAGGCCCAAGTGGCCAACACGTGCGTTTAATTTATGACCCCTGGTCTCACGCGGACGACGACCATCGACTTCGGGAACAATGCGTCTTTGAAAAACGTACTTTCCAAGGACTCGGCAGACAGAGTTATTTATCCGAAACTCTCAAGGAGTTGCGCTTAATGATGGTCCCGAAGACGATGGTCCAAGGGTGTGCAATTTGAGCCTCGAACCCTCATAAAAAATAAGAAAGTGCTGGCCTCCTCGAGACCCTTGTAGAAGTGTCCCGAGGACTAACGGTATTTTACAGGGAATTTTCCATGCATGTCATAACAGTATCTTTTGCAGTGCAGAATCTACTTATAAAATTAGTTCCGCAATAAATTGCCCTATGACCTATGTACCTTCGTTTATAACAACCGATTAAATTTATTATTTTTCCTTTTCACTATAAATGCATAATTGGGTGCCCATCTCATCATCCTTCATTGGGGCCATTTTATTCTGGAAAGTTTCTCAACCTGTGCGGTACAAATAAGTTTAATAATAAAAAGAATGATGTAAATGTAAAAATTCAAACGTTAATATTCACTATGTTTATAAAATAAATTCAGTTTTATGGAAACACATTTGCCAGTTTTAAATATATTATATCAAAAATTAATTTTTATTTTATTCAAATTAAAACAGCTACGAACCACACATGTCCTCTGAATGAGAATTGGGAGGAGTGCGGAACAGCCTGTCCACCAACTTGCGATGATCCTGAACCAGAACCTTGCACGTTGGTTAGTATTGGAAGCCTAGCATTTCAGAAACGAGATAGTTGCAATGAACTTGTGGGAACTATTCTGCAACTATTTGTGGGAAATGCAAGCCTTCGTTTTATCTGTCCTGATCGTACGCTTGCATTTGTGTTTCAGCAATGTGTAAAAGGCTGCCAATGCAAACCTGATTGGGTGAGAAGCAAAGTGGGAATATGTATTCCTAAAAAATGGTGTCGTACGTACATGAATTACAATTTTTACTCAATGCTATCTATACAGGGTGGGCCGGAAATCGCAGTATACATTCTGTCAAAAAAGTACCGGGAATTGGTCAATGAAACACAAAACATGTATTATTCATCCAAATTTATTGTATCGCCATCAAAGTAGGCCCCTTTCGAAATAATACACTTATGTCAACGAATAACCCAATCATCAAAACATTTTTTAAACGCATTTTTTGGAATCAACTTCAGTACTCGCCGCGAATTCTCTTTTATGTCATTTATCGACTGAAAACGGGTGCCTCGAAGTGGTAATTTGAGTTTTGGAAAAAGAAAAAAGTCGGCCGGAGCCATATCAGGGGAATACGGTGGCTGCTCAATAAGATTTCTTGAGTTTTTGGCCAGAAATTCGTTCACAATGATAGCCTTGTGAAGTGGTGCGTTATCGTGGTGCAAAATCCATGAGTTTTCTTTTCACAAATCTGGTCTTTTTCGACGAATTTGCTCTCTCAAATGCCGCATAACGCTCAGATAATATCCTTTAATTACTGTCTCACCTTGTGGCAAGAATTCCGAGTTACAACACCGCGGTAATCGAAAAAAACTGACAACACCACCTTCACTTTTGATCGATTTTGACGTGCTTTTTTCGGTTTCGGCTCAATTGGAAGGCGCCATTCCGAAGCTTGTTGACTGGTTTGCATATGAAACTCGTAAACCCATGTCTCATCACCAGTTACAATGCGTTTTATGAATGTGAGGTCGGAATTGACTCGTTCTAACATATCTTCAGCGACCTTAACGCGATTGAGTTTTTGCAGAAAATTCGCAAAAATCGCAAAACACACTTGAGATGAACTGACCAAATGGCGCACTGTAAGCAAACTAAATGACAAGTGACGCTCAAACTCCGCGAGAGTATAGAGGACAGTTTTGCCAACTTAGCGACAAAAAGAATTTCAACAATCCCTTTGAGCGGGCTTTTTAAACGATCGATTCCCGGTACTTTTTTGACAGAATGTAAAAGGGCAAGAGACGATTATACATGAAAAAATAAGAAAAAATCGCGGTATAACATTTTTTCATCCGAAGCTTCGTTTTCGAGAAAGTCGAGTTGGAAAATGCAGTGAATAGGCGTGCTAATACAATAGGGTGTCTCAAAATGACCTGACATTTTAAATTGTGCGCCATTTTTTTGTTTGTGGCGAACATAGAGTACAAATCTTTGACAACTGGCATCAGGAAGTATTGAGGTTTAGTCATGGAGATTTAGACGATCGAGCAACGCATGGATATTGTGAAAATTCCCAACAAAAAATGGTGAAAATTTTTCAGAGACGGTTCGAAAAGTCTGCACGTCTTTTGGTCATCATAACGCACCATCTCGCAACACTGTGGTGCATTTAATCCGAAAATTTGAGAATAGTGGTTCAATTCTGATCGCGAAAAACAGTGGTCGTCCTCGTATCGGTCGGTCGAATGAAAACATAGCCGCAGCAGAGTCGCCAGAAAGTGACCAAACCAGCACTCGAGGGGAATACAAGGTACCCCCTCCCTGATGACCAGAGTAGGGGTACATCATCTCACCGTGACTCCCCTTATCTGGCGACACTGAGCCGCAGTAAGTGCGAGTGTTGACGAAACTCCTTCCACCTCGATTCGCCATCGTGCTCAGCAATTGAACATTTCAAGATGCTCTGAGCAGCCAATTTTGACGAAAGATCTGCGTTTGCATGCTTACAAGATCCAATTGACAACAAGTACATTCGCCAATTGGATATTGGAGCATAAACAAATTGATGGTGATTTTTCGAAGAAAATCATCTTCAGCGGTGAGGCGCATTTTCAACTTAGTGGCTACGTAAATAAACAAAACTGTCGAATTTTCTGACTAAATGCACCAAAGATGTGCGGATTTTTCGAACTGCCTCTGCAAAATTTTCACCATTTTTGTAGTGAATTTACACAATTTCTATGCGTTGCTCGATCGTCTAATTCTCCATGACTAAACCTCAATACTTCCTGATGCCCATTGTCAAAGATTAGTATTCTACGTTATGTAATTTTTAAGAGTGTCCACTTAATATCGTCCTCGACTGTATATCATTCAGCCATTCAATTTTATAAAAACACTCTTCTCCGTCTCTAACAAATCGTTTCACAAATTAAGCATCTACTCCGGCTAACCACTGTCCACTGAATGAGATTTGGAACGAGTGCGGAACAGCCTGTCCATCAACTTGCGAAAATCCTGAACCAAGATCTTGCACGGAGGTTAGTATTCAAAGCCAGAATTTCCGAAACGAGGAAGTTACAATCAACTCCTGGGAACTATTCTGTAACTATTTGCGAGAAATACTGGCATTTGTTGCATCGGTTCTAAACGTGCGCTTGCATTTGTGTTTCAGGAATGCGTTAAATGTTGCGAATGCAAACCTGGTTGGCTGAGAAACAAATTGGGACTGTGCATTCCTAAAGCGTTGTGCCGTACGTAAATATTTCTACATTTTTACGGTTTTCATCATTTAATATTTTGTTACACAAGATGGAATCGTCATTTCTACTCAATGTTATTTATACAGGATGGGTCGCAAAACCGTAGTACAAACTGGCAGGCGTGATTATACATAAAGAGTGAGACAAAATTTTCTAAAAAGTCGAGTTTGAAAATGGACACTCTTAAAAAGACGATAACCTTCTTAATCTTGGACCATACGATTTGAACTTTTGTGAGAAGTTAGAACAATTGGTTTGCTACACAAAGTGACCAAAATTTTTGAAAAAAATTGTTAATTGTCGAAATTGCAGAGAAAATACTAAATTATTGGGACTCACTGAAGATAGGAATAGAAATCGTCAGACCATGACCAACCAATTCTACTTCCTGCATATATTATAGCAAGCGAACCTCACTGATCATTAAACTCGATTTTCTCTTTAAAACGAGACGTTATTTTTACATGCAGAATCATCCTCTGGTCGGTTGTTCTACGATTTCTGGTCCACCCTGTATAAATGTATCGCTCTACTATCTATACATCGTCTATCTTTAATCGGAGGTTTCATATCCAAAACAACCAATTGCACAATTAGTTTGTATCTTAATGTTGTCAACGCGTCTATGTTTTCTTTACTTCAGTAACAGAAATTCATTCGTAATATACAGTACATCCTCTATAGACGCAAAAAGGTCGTAAACGTTGAAGGCAGAAAAAATATCCCCTTCACTCTATAGTAATCTAATCTCGGCTCGGGTATATCGGTGTGTCCCACTACTAATCGAATTACTTCTTCATTTTTAAATATTTTTTATGGGACTCTCAGCAACTTATTTGTGGCATTTTTCTGATTCAAATGATACCAAACACGATGTAATTTCAACTGTATTTATTGGTTTCATTGACGGTATGGAGTAACTTTAAGACAGAAGAGGATAGCGAGTGAAAAAGAAAGAGAAACTGCGATCTCGACGTTAGGCAAAGATTAAAAGCTTACTGTATTGTTTAAAATACCAATGCGATGCTAACTTTTCATTTCAATTTTCTTTGGATTTTATTCAAATTTGAATATGTGTAGAAAGGTTAACACCTCTTTTTTACACGTCTGTAAAATCAACGGTTTTAAGGATATCGAAAAATCCTTCGAGAGATTCTTTCATAGGCCATTAAAAACTACAACATACTTTGAACAAAATCTGAAACAGAGCACTCCAAAAAGTGTCCGACTTCGCATGGAATAACCCACCGCATTCATTCATACAAAACTTCTAAACTGTTGTGCATCTTCTATATATAATTCTTGTATAAATGAGCACTCTCTTGAGTGTACTCTCGAGAGAACTATCGATAGAAACTCTCAAATGGACACAAACCTTCCCAATCGTGTTTCGCTATACGTTAGAGGCAAAATATGTAAACAGAAGACTGAGCGTGTCTGTCCTTTACAAACGTACGGCGCTATTCATTTCTACGCTCGACACAGTCTTTGATGTTACAAAAAAAACGGACTAAAAAGTATAAAATAATTTTTTCTGGCCCCATACAGATTCCTAACCCCGTTACAGATAGTCCTGAAAGTCATTGTGAATTTTTAATAGCTATGAAAATACTTGTAAGATTTAAAACGAAAAACGTGGGGCGCATGCAATAGATGATTGATGCATGAACACCTAAATCACTAACAATTTTATTGCACTGCAAATGATATGAAAACTGTTGTGCGAGTTTTCTCAACGACAGCTACTCTCTACACTCCTTACTATGTATTATCTTGCGCTCCACGTTTTTCGTTTCAAATCTTACAAGTATTTTTATAGCTATTAAAAATTCACGATCACAAATTTGCAGTACTATCTGTACGGGGTTAGGAATCTGTATGGGGCAGGAAAAAATTATTTTATTGTTAGTAGTATTTTTTAAAAATTTATTTTTATTTAAACTAGAGGGTTATTGTTGCTCGCTGGCTTCGCTCGCTCGCGAGTAGGGTTGTTTTTGCTCGCTCGCTTCGCTCGCTCGCGGGTAGGACTGCTCTTGCGAGATTGTTAGTGGTACGCATGGCTAGTAGGGCCTGCAGCTATTAATGTTTTTTATTTGGTGTGTGACTTTTCAAGAGCCACACAAAGAACTTCCCGATTCGTTAGTTGCAGTATATTATTATCATTATTTTTAGTACGTTTTAATAAGATTATACGTTTTGACGGAAATTCAATAGTTTTCTACTTATCAAAATGTTTGCTATATGGCGTCGCATTAAACGAACATCGCAGGCTCGTTGCTCGCTTGGTTCCTTGTTATAGCATACTAATGTTGCAAAATAAATTATCTTAATTAGTTTTTCGCAAACGATACAACTCCTCATTATCGGGTTTGCAGTATTGATCTTGGTTTTCTTCGATACTGTTAATTTAAATTGTCCCAAAATATATAAACTGCTCAATTTTGAAACTCTGCTCAGTTCTACATACAACATTTGTAAAGTTCATTTTTCTGATGTTTTAAAATTCAAACATACTTTCTCGTATGTTTGTCCCTGACTTTTATGAATCGTAATCGCTTCAGCAGGAACCACTGGAGATTGACTACGTGTGATTTGATATTTGTCCTCACTCGACATATTTACTTGATTCGATATTTTTATTATTGGTGTTAAATTTTGATGAATATTTGCATTTTTCATATAATTACGATAACGAGTTCTTACTTTCACTCCTACTCTGGCCAATTGAAAATCTAACCACAATATAGACGGAATTTTAGTATTTTCTTGAAAAGTAATAAATTTTAATATTCCGCATGTGTGTGCTCCATTAACCAATCCGTTTTCAACATTAATGTTATTAATAATTATCATATAGTTTATATTAATTTTCAATTTAATCTCAGTTAATAATTCGTTTTGAACTGATTGTTTTTTTAAAGATTGTAATATACATTTTTTTTGTACTTTCATCGATATTCTTTGAAAATGTATTTTTTTTAATTAAAAAAATTTTTTTTTAATTCTGAAAAAATGAAAAAAAAAATTTTTTGTGTAATTACGTTTGTTTCTTCGGTGGAAACTTGCCGTTCTCTCGTATAAATTGCATTGTTGAATTAACTTCTTTCGAAAAAAACTAAAAAAACTAAAAAACTACTTGACCAAAATGGACCAAAATCTAATCAGCTCTAAGTTACATCGGGGCACATCGATTGCATCATTCATCATCCTGATCGCGTTGTTATTTTTTCTGAAAACGTTAACGAAAAATTTGATTACATACAAACGGACATACGCGCACACACACACACACACACACACACACACACACGAACATTTTGCTGAAAATAGTCTAAAATGACTGCAATGACCATGAAACGTGAAGATCTGCTAAAAAATCGATTTTCGATTTTCGGGGTCATTACAATAACTTCCCTATAAAATCGGGAAGTTAATAATTATTTTCTGCTTTTTAGTCTTGTAAATGTGAAATTTTACAATAGATTTTGAACATTTTGATGAGATTATAACAGAGACATGTAGTAACAGACGGTATTGCGACGCGTCATATCGAAACGCCGATATATCTGGGGATGAGTCAGAGTGGGTACGTGTAGTGAAGTAGGGAGCGCTGTCGCGCGGAGTGGGGATCGTTGATCGCGACACGTAAGTACTACCGAGCGTCGCGCGGGGAGGTGTAACGGTTAAATTTAATAGTTTATATCTCCTAAACACATAGCCTTTCCTAAAATTAAAAAAGTTTTTTTAAATATTGCATGGTCATCCAGTTCTGAGCTATGTTTAATATTTCAAGTCTCTAGCTCATGGGAAAGTTAGTTTAAAATCAATTGTAAAATTCGTACCGAACAGACAAAGACATACAAGAAAGCGAGCTAATAAAAACGTGGTAAAATAGTGTCTGTCCCCGATAGATACAAACGCTCCTATCAGATGGTTCTCCTTCGATGGAATTTGAACTATATTTAGTGGTTTAATTGACGGAATGAACACACATTATGTTTCACATGTGGGTACAATAAATACGGGCCAAATTATATCTTGTTTGGTATAATTTTAGTCAGAAAAATGTCACGAATATGTTGGTAAAATTTCATTGAAAATATGTAAAAAGAAACAAATTTCACTTATTGCATGAAGCCGGTCTCATCGGTACGCTACTTTTAGATGCGCTTCGGCCGCGCGCGGTCTCTCTTTACACGCGCTGTCCTTTTCAAAATTCGGCTCCGTTTTTCAAGCTCAAAAAGATAGTGTCCATCAACGAACTGTACAAACGAACCTCTCCGAGACTTTTGCGACTATAGAGGATTTACTGTATTAATAAGAATATCAGTCAGCCATTTAATGTTACAAAAATACTTTTCTCCGTATCTAATAAATCATTTAACAAATTAAGCGGCTGTTGGCGGTCATATCTGTCCACTGAATGAGGAGTGGAAAGAGTGTGGATCAGCCTGTCCACCAACATGCGAAAATCCTGGACCAACAGTTTGCACGAAGGTTAGTGTTCAACTCATGGGAGCTATTCTGTAACTAATTGTGAGAAATGCTGGCCTTTGTTTTATCTGTAACAGAGTCGCCAGATGAGATAGAAAGTGGCTTCATTTCCTCTCCTCCTTTTCCCCTTCCACCATTCCATTCCAGCACCATGCGCACACTCCAACGGGTTACCCTCGGTTCGTCGACAACTCATTTCGCCGACACTGTTTTCATCGACGATTTGTTCGACAGTAACTTTCGTCGTCACTATGTTTTTATCTACACCAGGCGTGGGCATTTTTGCCTCAATTTAGGCAAGACCGTCTCCACCGTAGCGCCCACTGTCCCCCACCAGCATCCGTCGTTACTATGTATGTAGGAAGGACGCGCTTCGTTCGTCGCAAGCAGTGCGCAGGCCTCGTGCATCGGAGCCACGAGGAGCGTCACTAAAAGGAAGCTTGGTGGGGCAAGCAGGCGTTTGAGGGGCTCCACCCGTGCCCACGCCTGATCTACACGGTCAAATCGTCGACAAATGTCTTCATTGACACGGTTTGACCGACACTAACACGGTCAAATCGTCAATGAAAGCAGTGTCGGTGAAATGGGTTGTCGACGAACCAAGGGTAACCCTACTCCAACGTCTCCCGCTAAGACCGTAGATCAGCGCTCGGATTTATTTACTTGCGACGGCCGAGTTTCGAAGGCTACGCCCCCTCGACCCGGCCGCGCCTCTTGCTCCCCGTGGCGATCCTAGTTCGGAGCTCCTCAGGCGCGTTCCGTACTCGCTATTCGTGGCGCCTAGGAGAACTAGGGCCGCTACGGGGAGCGGACGCGCGGCCGGGTCGAGGGGGCGTAGCTTTCGAAACTCGGTGGTCGCACATAAGGCCAAATTAACAATTTACGACGGCAAAAATATAAAACAAGATTTTATTTGATATTTTGGTTAGAAATGCTTATAAGAAGAGTGCTTAATTATCTTCGGAAAAGTAGCTACTTAGGGTTAATTGGGGTCAAGGGTCCATAGTATTCTAATTAAAAAAAAGCAATTTCACACTAAATTATTTCTGTACTTTGATTAGTGAGATATAATCATCAGCATCATCATCAAGCTCCTGATCATCGTTGCTTTCGTTATCATTACCGCCTCGCATCTTTTTCTCTGAAGTTGGCTGTATTGCTGTTAAATATGTGTTTGCTGTTAAAACGGTTGTACATGTATTTACAACCACGCCATTTCATCTAAAGTGTCGAAACAAACAGTTTAACTACACGTTTTATTTGCATTATACAGGGTGTTCCCTTTATCTGATAACGGAAATATCTTGTGACTCACTGAAGCTACGAAAAAAATTTGTTAACAGAAATTGTTCGGTATGAAAGGTGATATAGTCTAATTTTTTTAGGACTAGAATGGTAGGGAGAGGGGATTTCAAAGTCAAATTAAGTTTTTTAAAGAGAATGTCCTATTTTTATAACACAGATCGATAGAGTATCAAATTCTGAGTATAAAAGTGTTGACCTTCGTACGTCCTAAATCTAATAGTTAACAAGATATTGTCGAAACAATTTTCTTTCTTCTTTGAATAATATCTCGTTAACTATTAGGTTTAGGACATATGAAGGTCAACACTATTATACTCAAAATTTGATACTCTATCCATCTATGGTATAAAAAATAGGACATTCCTTTAAAAAACTTAATTTGACTTTCAAATTCCCCTCCCCACCATTCTAGTCCTCAAAAAAATTAGACTATATGATTGTACTCTTCATACCGAACAATTTTTGTATACTAATTTTTTTCGTAACTTCAGTGCGTCACAAGATATTTCCGTAATCAGATAAACAAAACACCCTGTATAATGTTCAGAATGTTCACTAACACCAAACTTGTCGAATATATGTATACTTTAACAATAGTTCATTACACTTAAATGATGAAAACTTGAGAAACTGTTCACTTGTTAACATATCAAATAGTTATTTTCTCGAAATCTTTATTTTCTTTACAACGCGGTCGACGCAACTACCTGTAAACAATCCGCTCTATTGATCACGGGGGGAAATACGGGGACTTGTTTTTTAATTTGTTGTATTAGAGAGAGTTATAGGACATTTTCTCGAACTAGTAAAAAAAATCAGTGTACTAAGTGGAACTTTTTATAGAACTCTAGCTAAAGTAAGCATATCAATATTTTTTGAACAAAAATAGTATACCTTAGAACATAGTATATTATTAACAGTACGTACAACTTACCTTTGTATTAACAATAATTGGAGATGAGAGTACTTACATACCTGACGCTTCAATACCCATGTAGAAAACTTGGCGAGTTTAAATCGAAGAATATATGTAGAATGACAGCAAGTACGTCGTCAACAATACTGGCGCAATTAACTGATAGTGGCCGACCAAGTGGAAGATAACTTCACTTTGCACAGGTGCACCAACTACTGTGTGTTGCGTTAACAAAAAAATTCTCACGCTATATTGTGGGCTGTTTCTTGGAGTACGTTGTGATGGTATGTGTCACTAGTTTACAGAAAATTTTTATTTCTATTTTTGGCCTTATGTGCGTCGCGACTGTCGCGAGTAAGTAAAACCGAGCGCTGCCGTAGACTGGACTGGCCATCAAAGAGGGGGTACCTGTATTCCCCTCGATTTCTTCAGTCTGGCGTCACTGATCTGTAGTAATTGCGCGCTTGCATTTGTATTTCAGCAATGCGTTCGAGGCTGCCAATGCAAACCTGGTTGGTTGAGAAGCAAATTGGGACTGTGCGTTCCTGAAAAGTGGTGTGGTACGTATACATATACATAAATGCTTTTATATTTATATGGTTCTTGTCATTGTTACGCTAGATCGGATTGTAATTTTCACTCAATGTTATTTATATAAATGTGTCGCACTACTATCTAGATATCGCCTATCCTTAATCGAACGTTTCATATTCAAAACCGCATTGTTGGATCTATCTGTAAAATTTGCTCTGCAATCACTTGCCATATGACCTATTATAATTACTTAATATTTTATTACTCAAGATCGAATTGTAATTTAAACTCAATATTATTTATGTAAATGTTTTGCTCCACTCTATCTAGACAACATCTATATACATATATACCTGTAATCCAGAGATCTATAAAACAACCGCTTGTGTAGTATTTTCTGCATTGTTTATAAAATTGAATTTTATTTGTACCTCCCCTTTGCCACAGCTGGGGAAAATAGTATTCCAAATAGTAAATAGTAAATAATCCTATTTATTTTTTAAAGTATGTGTACAACCTCGAAAATAAAACATTTTATTTGATGCAGTAATTTTTCAAAATAAAATAATTTATTTGAGGCAGTAATTTTTTTGAAAATAATATTTTATTTGAAGGATATTAAAAATATTTGTATTTCGTCTTCATTTTCAATTTCAATTTTAAATATTATTTCTGAAAATAATGGTTCGAATTCAATACATTTATGAGTGTAAATCGTTTCTCAACGATAAGATAAACTGTATTCTTTATGCGGTTTCTCAGAGTATTATAACAATGCAAAATTTTATTTCGTGTTTCAGATTGTTAAAATAGAAATATTTTATTTTGAGGATCAAATTGTTGAAATAGAAACATTTTATCTAGAGGTTCAGATTGTTAAGATAAAAATATTTTATTTTCGAAATTGTACATCTTATTTAAAATACTAGTTTCTTTAAGCAAAATAAAATCTAAAATATTAAATAGTATTTGAAATATTTGTTTCGTCAAATGTTTGTTTTTCTTTGCATATTATTTTTAAATTTATTACTTTTCTTTGTTACATATAAATGTATAATTCGGTTCCCATGTCAGCATCTATCATTGAAGTCAGTTTACTCTAGACTGTAGAAGTCTCATTGTATGCGGTACAAATAACAATGAAAAGAATGATGAGAATGTACAAAAAACAAACATTAATCTTTATTGTATTTATAAAACCAGTTACCAACGATTTTCTCTACCAACCCCTTTTAATTTGTCGAGGCCAAGGATTTCAAGACCGCTAAAAATATTTTATTTGTATAGAACTAGATCATATGTTAAAATCCTAAATAGTTGAAGATATGAAAAATATGTAGTAACTCGAATTGTGTTACGTAAATACTTAAATTAGTTCAATTTTAATGTTGTCATTGTTTCGATACTTTCATTATGTCAGTAAGGGAAATTCGTTTGTAATAAGTAGACCGCGGATTTTATGCATTTATAACAAAAATGAATGGGTGTAATTTGAGACAATAAAAACATTCGACGAATTTATGAACACTCTCTCTCTCTCTGTTCTAATATTTTTAACTTATTAAGCATATTAAGAAAGAAAATAGAGTTTTATTTCGCTTCAGTTTGTTCTAATTCAGGTACAAAATTATTATTTTGCATAAACATTCCGCTGCCTAGTAATAAGTAACAGCATCAGTCAGCTACTCAATTTTATAGAAATGCGTTTCTCAGTTTCTAATCAATCATTTAACGAATTAAACAGCTAAAAACAACCAAACCTGTCCATCGAATGAGAATTGGAACGAGTGCGGAACAGCCTGTCCACCAACTTGCGACAATCCAAAGCCAACAGTTTGCACGAAGGTTAGTATTCAATTCATGGGATCCATTTTGCAACTATATTTGATAGAAATACTAGCATTCGATGAACCTGGTCTAATCGGGCGCTTGCATTTCTGTTTCAGCAATGCGTTCAAGGCTGCCAATGCAATCCCGGTTTGGTGAGAAACAAATCGGGACAATGCATTCCTCCAAACTGGTGCCGTACGTAAATGTTTTTATATTTTTATGAATTTTATCATTCAATATTTTGTTACGCAACATCGAAATGTAATTATTACTCAATGTTATTTAAATATGTGGCACTACTATCTGAACATCATCTATTTTTCATCCAAGGACCTACAAAAACGACCGCTTGCATTGTATGTTCTGCATTGCTGCATCTATTCATAAAGTTAGGAATTTATTTGTATGTACCTCCCCTTAGCCTATAATTTTGAAATTTATTTTGCTTTTGTTAAGTACAAATGCATAATTCGTTTCCCATGTCAGCATCTATCGTTGCGATTAGTTTACTCTAGAAGTCTCATCGAATGCGGTACAAATCAGTTTAATAATTAAAAGCATGATGAAAATGTACAAAAAACAATAATTAACATACATTATGTTTATAAAACCAGTTACCAACGCTCTTTTCAGAATTATTGCTACTAATATATTATTTTTCTCTACCAACCCTTTTTAATCTGTCGAGAGGACAAGGGATTTTAGAACACTAAAAATATTTTATTTGCAGAACTAGGTCGTATGTTAAAATCCTACATATTTGAAGACAAGAAAAATATGTAGTAACTCGAATTGTGTTACGTAAATAATTAAAGTAGGTTCAATTCTAATGTTGTCAATGTATCGATATTTTCTTTACGTCAGTGATAGATAAATGAAATTTTATAGAAATACGTTTCTCAGTTTCTAATCAATCATTTAACGAATTAAACAGCTAGTATCAACCAAACCTGTCCATCGAATGAGAATTGGAACGAGTGCGGAACAGCCTGTCCACCAACTTGCGACAATCCAAATCCAACAATTTGCACGCTGGTTAGTATTCACCTCATGGCAACTATTCTGCAACTACTTGATAGAAGTACACACTGGAAATGGCAATCGCTGAACCTGGTCTCATCGCGCGCTTGCATTTCTGTTTCAGCAATGCGTTCAAGGCTGCCAATGCAAACCTGGCTTGGTGAGAAACAAATCGGGACAATGTATTCCTCCAATCTCGTGCCGTACGTAACTGTTTATATATATTTATGGGTTTTATCACTTGCTATTATTTTATTACGCAAGATAATATACATATGGAGGGAAGGAATATGTTAACGCGCTCGATTTTGTTATGTATTATACATAATTAAATTACTTTGTGTATTAACATTGTCAATGTATCGAGATTTTCTTTAGATCTGTAATTCGGCAAGCAGGAGCGCGATTTATTCGGGTTTATGTGAGATTCAACAATTCTTGGTTTCACAAGCCTATTACTATGCGGAATCGCTGTTTAACATGCTAGGACATTCATTTGTAATATATTAGTAACAATATCAGTCAGTCAGTCAATTATATAGAAATAATTTTCTCAGTTTCTAATAAATTATTTACAACGAATTAAACAGCTAAAAACAACCAAACCTGTCCATCGAATGAGAATTGGAACGAGTGCGGAACAGCCTGTCCACCAACTTGCGACAATCCAAAACCAACAGTTTGCACGACGGTTAGTATTCAATTCATGGGATCCATTTTGCAACTGTATTTGATAGAAATACTAGCATTCGATGAACCTGGTCTAATCGCGCGATTGCATTTCTGTTTCAGCAATGCGTTCAAGGCTGCCAATGCAAACCTGGCTTGGTGAGAAACAAATCGGGACAATGTATTCCTCCAATCTCGTGCCGTACGTAACTGTTTATATATATTTATGGGTTTTATCACTTGCTATTATTTTATTACGCAAGATAATATATGGAGGGAAGGAATATGTTAACGCGCTCGATTTTGTTATGTATTATACATAATTAAATTACTTTGTGTATTAACATTGTCAATGTATCGAGATTTTCTTTAGATCTGTAATTCAGCAAGAAGGAGCGCGATTTATTCGGGTTTATGTGAGATTCGACAATTCTTGGTTTCACAAGCCTATTTCTATGCGGAATCGCTGTTTAACATGCTAGGACATTCATTTGTAATATATTAGTAACAATATCAGTCAGTCAGTCAATTATATAGAAATAATTTTCTCAGTTTCTAATAAATTATTTACAACGAATTAAACAGCTAAAAACAACCAAACCTGTCCATCGAATGAGAATTGGAACGAGTGCGGAACAGCCTGTCCACCAACTTGCGACAATCCAAAACCAACAGTTTGCACGACGGTTAGTATTCAATTCATGGGATCCATTTTGCAACTGTATTTGATAGAAATACTAGCATTCGATGAACCTGGTCTAATCGCGCGATTGCATTTCTGTTTCAGCAATGCGTTCAAGGCTGCCAATGCAAACCTGGCTTGGTGAGAAACAAATCGGGACAATGTATTCCTCCAATCTCGTGCCGTACGTAACTGTTTATATATATTTATGGGTTTTATCACTTGCTATTATTTTATTACGCAAGATAATATATGGAGGGAAGGAATATGTTAACGCGCTCGATTTTGTTATGTATTATACATAATTAAATTACTTTGTGTATTAACATTGTCAATGTATCGAGATTTTCTTTAGATCTGTAATTCGGCAAGAAGGAGCGCGATTTATTCGGGTTTATGTGAGATTCGACAATTCTTGGTTTCACAAGCCCATTTCTATGCGGAATCGCTGTTTAACATGCTAGGACATTCATTTGTAATATATTAGTAACAATATCAGTCAGTCAGTCAATTATATAGAAATAATTTTCTCAGTTTCTAATAAATTATTTACAACGAATTAAACAGCTAAAAACAACCAAACCTGTCCATCGAATGAGAATTGGAACGAGTGCGGAACAGCCTGTCCACCAACTTGCGACAATCCAAAACCAACAGTTTGCACGACGGTTAGTATTCAATTCATGGGATCCATTTTGCAACTGTATTTGATAGAAATACTAGCATTCGATGAACCTGGTCTAATCGCGCGATTGCATTTCTGTTTCAGCAATGCGTTCAAGGCTGCCAATGCAAACCTGGCTTGGTGAGAAACAAATCGGGACAATGTATTCCTCCAATCTCGTGCCGTACGTAACTGTTTATATATATTTATGGGTTTTATCACTTGCTATTATTTTATTACGCAAGATAATATATGGAGGGAAGGAATATGTTAACGCGCTCGATTTTGTTATGTATTATACATAATTAAATTACTTTGTGTATTAACATTGTCAATGTATCGAGATTTTCTTTAGATCTGTAATTCGGCAAGCAGGAGCGCGATTTATTCGGGTTTATGTGAGATTCAACAATTCTTGGTTTCACAAGCCTATTACTATGCGGAATCGCTGTTTAACATGCTAGGACATTCATTTGTAATATATTAGTAACAATATCAGTCAGTCAGTCAATTATATAGAAATAATTTTCTCAGTTTCTAATAAATTATTTACAACGAATTAAACAGCTAAAAACAACCAAACCTGTCCATCGAATGAGAATTGGAACGAGTGCGGAACAGCCTGTCCACCAACTTGCGACAATCCAAATCCAACAGTTTGCACGAAGGTTAGTATTCAATTCATGGGATCCATTTTGCAACTGCATTTGATAGAAATACTAGCATTCGATGAACCTGGTCTAATCGCGCGATTGCATTTCTGTTTCAGCAATGCGTTCAAGGCTGCCAATGCAAACCTGGCTTGGTGAGAAACAAATCGGGACAATGCATTCCTCCAATCTCGTGCCGTACGTAACTGTTTATATATATTTATGGGTTTTATCACTTGCTATTATTTTATTACGCAAGATAATATACATATGGAGGGAAGGAATATGTTAACGCACTCGATTTTGTTATGTATTATACATAATTAAATTACTTTGTGTATTAACATTGTCAATGTATCGAGATTTTCTTTAGATCTGTAATTCGGCAAGCAGGAGCGCGATTTATTCGGGTTTATGTGAGATTCGACAATTCTTGGTTTCACAAGCCTATTACTATGCGGAATCGCTGTTTAACATGCTAGGACATTCATTTGTAATATATTAGTAACAATATCAGTCAGTCAGTCAATTATATAGAAATAATTTTCTCAGTTTCTAATAAATTATTTACAACGAATTAAACAGCTAAAAACAACCAAACCTGTCCATCGAATGAGAATTGGAACGAGTGCGGAACAGCCTGTCCACCAACTTGCGACAATCCAAAACCAACAGTTTGCACGCTGGTTAGTGTTCACCTCATGGCAACTATTCTGCAACTACTTGATAGAAGTACACACTGGAAATGGCAATCGCTGAACCTGGTCTCATCGCGCGCTTGCATTTCTGTTTCAGCAATGCGTTCAAGGCTGCCAATGCAAACCTGGCTTGGTGAGAAACAAATCGGGACAATGTATTCCTCCAATCTCGTGCCGTACGTAACTGTTTATATATATTTATGGGTTTTATCACTTGCTATTATTTTATTACGCAAGATAATATATGGAGGGAAGGAATATGTTAACGCGCTCGATTTTGTTATGTATTATACATAATTAAATTACTTTGTGTATTAACATTGTCAATGTATCGAGATTTTCTTTAGATCTGTAATTCGGCAAGCAGGAGCGCGATTTATTCGGGTTTATGTGAGATTCGACAATTCTTGGTTTCACAAGCCTATTACTATGCGGAATCGCTGTTTAACATGCTAGGACATTCATTTGTAATATATTAGTAACAATATCAGTCAGTCAGTCAATTATATAGAAATAATTTTCTCAGTTTCTAATAAATTATTTACAACGAATTAAACAGCTAAAAACAACCAAACCTGTCCATCGAATGAGAATTGGAACGAGTGCGGAACAGCCTGTCCACCAACTTGCGACAATCCAAAACCAACAGTTTGCACGCTGGTTAGTGTTCACCTCATGGCAACTATTCTGCAACTACTTGATAGAAGTACACACTGGAAATGGCAATCGCTGAACCTGGTCTCATCGCGCGCTTGCATTTCTGTTTCAGCAATGCGTTCAAGGCTGCCAATGCAAACCTGGCTTGGTGAGAAACAAATCGGGACAATGTATTCCTCCAATCTCGTGCCGTACGTAACTGTTTATATATATTTATGGGTTTTATCACTTGCTATTATTTTATTACGCAAGATAATATATGGAGGGAAGGAATATGTTAACGCGCTCGATTTTGTTATGTATTATACATAATTAAATTACTTTGTGTATTAACATTGTCAATGTATCGAGATTTTCTTTAGATCTGTAATTCGGCAAGCAGGAGCGCGATTTATTCGGGTTTATGTGAATTCGACAATTCTTGGTTTCACAAGCCTATTACTATGCGGAATCGCTGTTTAACATGCTAGGACATTCATTTGTAATATATTAGTAACAATATCAGTCAGTCAGTCAATTATATAGAAATAATTTTCTCAGTTTCTAATAAATTATTTACAACGAATTAAACAGCTAAAAACAACCAAACCTGTCCATCGAATGAGAATTGGAACGAGTGCGGAACAGCCTGTCCACCAACTTGCGACAATCCAAATCCAACAGTTTGCACGAAGGTTAGTATTCAATTCATGGGATCCATTTTGCAACTGTATTTGATAGAAATACTAGCATTCGATGAACCTGGTCTAATCGCGCGATTGCATTTCTGTTTCAGCAATGCGTTCAAGGCTGCCAATGCAAACCTGGCTTGGTGAGAAACAAATCGGGACAATGTATTCCTCCAATCTCGTGCCGTACGTAACTGTTTATATATATTTATGGGTTTTATCACTTGCTATTATTTTATTACGCAAGATAATACATGGAGGGAAGGAATATGTTAACGCGCTCGATTTTGTTATGTATTATACATAATTAAATTACTTTGTGTATTAACATTGTCAATGTATCGAGATTTTCTTTAGATCTGTAATTCGGCAAGCAGGAGCGCGATTTATTCGGGTTTATGTGAGATTCGACAATTCTTGGTTTCACAAGCCTATTACTATGCGGAATCGCTGTTTAACATGCTAGGACATTCATTTGTAATATATTAGTAACAATATCAGTCAGTCAGTCAATTATATAGAAATAATTTTCTCAGTTTCTAATAAATTAATTACAACGAATTAAACAGCTAAAAACAACCAAACCTGTCCATCGAATGAGAATTGGAACGAGTGCGGAACAGCCTGTCCACCAACTTGCGACAATCCAAAACCAACAGTTTGCACGCTGGTTAGTGTTCACCTCATGGCAACTATTCTGCAACTACTTGATAGAAGTACACACTGGAAATGGCAATCGCTGAACCTGGTCTCATCGCGCGCTTGCATTTCTGTTTCAGCAATGCGTTCAAGGCTGCCAATGCAAACCTGGCTTGGTGAGAAACAAATCGGGACAATGTATTCCTCCAATCTCGTGCCGTACGTAACTGTTTATATATATTTATGGGTTTTATCACTTGCTATTATTTTATTACGCAAGATAATATATGGAGGGAAGGAATATGTTAACGCGCTCGATTTTGTTATGTATTATACATAATTAAATTACTTTGTGTATTAACATTGTCAATGTATCGAGATTTTCTTTAGATCTGTAATTCGGCAAGCAGGAGCGCGATTTATTCGGGTTTATGTGAATTCGACAATTCTTGGTTTCACAAGCCTATTACTATGCGGAATCGCTGTTTAACATGCTAGGACATTCATTTGTAATATATTAGTAACAATATCAGTCAGTCAGTCAATTATATAGAAATAATTTTCTCAGTTTCTAATAAATTATTTACAACGAATTAAACAGCTAAAAACAACCAAACCTGTCCATCGAATGAGAATTGGAACGAGTGCGGAACAGCCTGTCCACCAACTTGCGACAATCCAAATCCAACAGTTTGCACGAAGGTTAGTATTCAATTCATGGGATCCATTTTGCAACTGTATTTGATAGAAATACTAGCATTCGATGAACCTGGTCTAATCGCGCGATTGCATTTCTGTTTCAGCAATGCGTTCAAGGCTGCCAATGCAAACCTGGCTTGGTGAGAAACAAATCGGGACAATGTATTCCTCCAATCTCGTGCCGTACGTAACTGTTTATATATATTTATGGGTTTTATCACTTGCTATTATTTTATTACGCAAGATAATATATGGAGGGAAGGAATATGTTAACGCGCTCGATTTTGTTATGTATTATACATAATTAAATTACTTTGTGTATTAACATTGTCGATGTATCGAGATTTTCTTTAGATCTGTAATTCGGCAAGAAGGAGCGCGATTTATTCGGGTTTATGTGAGATTCGACAATTCTTGGTTTCACAAGCCTATTTCTATGCGGAATCGCTGTTTAACATGCTAGGACATTCATTTGTAATATATTAGTAACAATATCAGTCAGTCAGTCAATTATATAGAAATAATTTTCTCAGTTTCTAATAAATTATTTACAACGAATTAAACAGCTAAAAACAACCAAACCTGTCCATCGAATGAGAATTGGAACGAGTGCGGAACAGCCTGTCCACCAACTTGCGACAATCCAAAACCAACAGTTTGCACGACGGTTAGTATTCAATTCATGGGATCCATTTTGCAACTGTATTTGATAGAAATACTAGCATTCGATGAACCTGGTCTAATCGCGCGATTGCATTTCTGTTTCAGCAATGCGTTCAAGGCTGCCAATGCAAACCTGGCTTGGTGAGAAACAAATCGGGACAATGTATTCCTCCAATCTCGTGCCGTACGTAACTGTTTATATATATTTATGGGTTTTATCACTTGCTATTATTTTATTACGCAAGATAATATATGGAGGGAAGGAATATGTTAACGCGCTCGATTTTGTTATGTATTATACATAATTAAATTACTTTGTGTATTAACATTGTCAATGTATCGAGATTTTCTTTAGATCTGTAATTCGGCAAGCAGGAGCGCGATTTATTCGGGTTTGTGTGAGATTCAACAATTCTTGGTTTCACAAGCCTATTACTATGCGGAATCGCTGTTTAACATGCTAGGACATTCATTTGTAATATATTAGTAACAATATCAGTCAGTCAGTCAATTATATAGAAATAATTTTCTCAGTTTCTAATAAATTATTTACAACGAATTAAACAGCTAAAAACAACCAAACCTGTCCATCGAATGAGAATTGGAACGAGTGCGGAACAGCCTGTCCACCAACTTGCGACAATCCAAATCCAACAGTTTGCACGAAGGTTAGTATTCAATTCATGGGATCCATTTTGCAACTGCATTTGATAGAAATACTAGCATTCGATGAACCTGGTCTAATCGCGCGATTGCATTTCTGTTTCAGCAATGCGTTCAAGGCTGCCAATGCAAACCTGGCTTGGTGAGAAACAAATCGGGACAATGCATTCCTCCAATCTCGTGCCGTACGTAACTGTTTATATATATTTATGGGTTTTATCACTTGCTATTATTTTATTACGCAAGATAATATACATATGGAGGGAAGGAATATGTTAACGCACTCGATTTTGTTATGTATTATACATAATTAAATTACTTTGTGTATTAACATTGTCAATGTATCGAGATTTTCTTTAGATCTGTAATTCGGCAAGCAGGAGCGCGATTTATTCGGGTTTATGTGAGATTCGACAATTCTTGGTTTCACAAGCCTATTACTATGCGGAATCGCTGTTTAACATGCTAGGACATTCATTTGTAATATATTAGTAACAATATCAGTCAGTCAGTCAATTATATAGAAATAATTTTCTCAGTTTCTAATAAATTATTTACAACGAATTAAACAGCTAAAAACAACCAAACCTGTCCATCGAATGAGAATTGGAACGAGTGCGGAACAGCCTGTCCACCAACTTGCGACAATCCAAAACCAACAGTTTGCACGCTGGTTAGTGTTCACCTCATGGCAACTATTCTGCAACTACTTGATAGAAGTACACACTGGAAATGGCAATCGCTGAACCTGGTCTCATCGCGCGCTTGCATTTCTGTTTCAGCAATGCGTTCAAGGCTGCCAATGCAAACCTGGCTTGGTGAGAAACAAATCGGGACAATGTATTCCTCCAATCTCGTGCCGTACGTAACTGTTTATATATATTTATGGGTTTTATCACTTGCTATTATTTTATTACGCAAGATAATATATGGAGGGAAGGAATATGTTAACGCGCTCGATTTTGTTATGTATTATACATAATTAAATTACTTTGTGTATTAACATTGTCAATGTATCGAGATTTTCTTTAGATCTGTAATTCGGCAAGCAGGAGCGCGATTTATTCGGGTTTATGTGAGATTCAACAATTCTTGGTTTCACAAGCCTATTACTATGCGGAATCGCTGTTTAACATGCTAGGACATTCATTTGTAATATATTAGTAACAATATCAGTCAGTCAGTCAATTATATAGAAATAATTTTCTCAGTTTCTAATAAATTATTTACAACGAATTAAACAGCTAAAAACAACCAAACCTGTCCATCGAATGAGAATTGGAACGAGTGCGGAACAGCCTGTCCACCAACTTGCGACAATCCAAAACCAACAGTTTGCACGACGGTTAGTATTCAATTCATGGGATCCATTTTGCAACTGTATTTGATAGAAATACTAGCATTCGATGAACCTGGTCTAATCGCGCGATTGCATTTCTGTTTCAGCAATGCGTTCAAGGCTGCCAATGCAAACCTGGCTTGGTGAGAAACAAATCGGGACAATGTATTCCTCCAATCTCGTGCCGTACGTAACTGTTTATATATATTTATGGGTTTTATCACTTGCTATTATTTTATTACGCAAGATAATATATGGAGGGAAGGAATATGTTAACGCGCTCGATTTTGTTATGTATTATACATAATTAAATTACTTTGTGTATTAACATTGTCGATGTATCGAGATTTTCTTTAGATCTGTAATTCGGCAAGAAGGAGCGCGATTTATTCGGGTTTATGTGAGATTCGACAATTCTTGGTTTCACAAGCCTATTTCTATGCGGAATCGCTGTTTAACATGCTAGGACATTCATTTGTAATATATTAGTAACAATATCAGTCAGTCAGTCAATTATATAGAAATAATTTTCTCAGTTTCTAATAAATTATTTACAACGAATTAAACAGCTAAAAACAACCAAACCTGTCCATCGAATGAGAATTGGAACGAGTGCGGAACAGCCTGTCCACCAACTTGCGACAATCCAAAACCAACAGTTTGCACGACGGTTAGTATTCAATTCATGGGATCCATTTTGCAACTGTATTTGATAGAAATACTAGCATTCGATGAACCTGGTCTAATCGCGCGATTGCATTTCTGTTTCAGCAATGCGTTCAAGGCTGCCAATGCAAACCTGGCTTGGTGAGAAACAAATCGGGACAATGTATTCCTCCAATCTCGTGCCGTACGTAACTGTTTATATATATTTATGGGTTTTATCACTTGCTATTATTTTATTACGCAAGATAATATATGGAGGGAAGGAATATGTTAACGCGCTCGATTTTGTTATGTATTATACATAATTAAATTACTTTGTGTATTAACATTGTCAATGTATCGAGATTTTCTTTAGATCTGTAATTCGGCAAGCAGGAGCGCGATTTATTCGGGTTTGTGTGAGATTCAACAATTCTTGGTTTCACAAGCCTATTACTATGCGGAATCGCTGTTTAACATGCTAGGACATTCATTTGTAATATATTAGTAACAATATCAGTCAGTCAGTCAATTATATAGAAATAATTTTCTCAGTTTCTAATAAATTATTTACAACGAATTAAACAGCTAAAAACAACCAAACCTGTCCATCGAATGAGAATTGGAACGAGTGCGGAACAGCCTGTCCACCAACTTGCGACAATCCAAATCCAACAGTTTGCACGAAGGTTAGTATTCAATTCATGGGATCCATTTTGCAACTGCATTTGATAGAAATACTAGCATTCGATGAACCTGGTCTAATCGCGCGATTGCATTTCTGTTTCAGCAATGCGTTCAAGGCTGCCAATGCAAACCTGGCTTGGTGAGAAACAAATCGGGACAATGCATTCCTCCAATCTCGTGCCGTACGTAACTGTTTATATATATTTATGGGTTTTATCACTTGCTATTATTTTATTACGCAAGATAATATACATATGGAGGGAAGGAATATGTTAACGCACTCGATTTTGTTATGTATTATACATAATTAAATTACTTTGTGTATTAACATTGTCAATGTATCGAGATTTTCTTTAGATCTGTAATTCGGCAAGCAGGAGCGCGATTTATTCGGGTTTATGTGAGATTCGACAATTCTTGGTTTCACAAGCCTATTACTATGCGGAATCGCTGTTTAACATGCTAGGACATTCATTTGTAATATATTAGTAACAATATCAGTCAGTCAGTCAATTATATAGAAATAATTTTCTCAGTTTCTAATAAATTATTTACAACGAATTAAACAGCTAAAAACAACCAAACCTGTCCATCGAATGAGAATTGGAACGAGTGCGGAACAGCCTGTCCACCAACTTGCGACAATCCAAAACCAACAGTTTGCACGCTGGTTAGTGTTCACCTCATGGCAACTATTCTGCAACTACTTGATAGAAGTACACACTGGAAATGGCAATCGCTGAACCTGGTCTCATCGCGCGCTTGCATTTCTGTTTCAGCAATGCGTTCAAGGCTGCCAATGCAAACCTGGCTTGGTGAGAAACAAATCGGGACAATGTATTCCTCCAATCTCGTGCCGTACGTAACTGTTTATATATATTTATGGGTTTTATCACTTGCTATTATTTTATTACGCAAGATAATATATGGAGGGAAGGAATATGTTAACGCGCTCGATTTTGTTATGTATTATACATAATTAAATTACTTTGTGTATTAACATTGTCAATGTATCGAGATTTTCTTTAGATCTGTAATTCGGCAAGCAGGAGCGCGATTTATTCGGGTTTATGTGAGATTCAACAATTCTTGGTTTCACAAGCCTATTACTATGCGGAATCGCTGTTTAACATGCTAGGACATTCATTTGTAATATATTAGTAACAATATCAGTCAGTCAGTCAATTATATAGAAATAATTTTCTCAGTTTCTAATAAATTATTTACAACGAATTAAACAGCTAAAAACAACCAAACCTGTCCATCGAATGAGAATTGGAACGAGTGCGGAACAGCCTGTCCACCAACTTGCGACAATCCAAATCCAACAGTTTGCACGAAGGTTAGTATTCAATTCATGGGATCCATTTTGCAACTGCATTTGATAGAAATACTAGCATTCGATGAACCTGGTCTAATCGCGCGATTGCATTTCTGTTTCAGCAATGCGTTCAAGGCTGCCAATGCAAACCTGGCTTGGTGAGAAACAAATCGGGACAATGCATTCCTCCAATCTCGTGCCGTACGTAACTGTTTATATATATTTATGGGTTTTATCACTTGCTATTATTTTATTACGCAAGATAATATACATATGGAGGGAAGGAATATGTTAACGCACTCGATTTTGTTATGTATTATACATAATTAAATTACTTTGTGTATTAACATTGTCAATGTATCGAGATTTTCTTTAGATCTGTAATTCGGCAAGCAGGAGCGCGATTTATTCGGGTTTATGTGAGATTCGACAATTCTTGGTTTCACAAGCCTATTACTATGCGGAATCGCTGTTTAACATGCTAGGACATTCATTTGTAATATATTAGTAACAATATCAGTCAGTCAGTCAATTATATAGAAATAATTTTCTCAGTTTCTAATAAATTATTTACAACGAATTAAACAGCTAAAAACAACCAAACCTGTCCATCGAATGAGAATTGGAACGAGTGCGGAACAGCCTGTCCACCAACTTGCGACAATCCAAAACCAACAGTTTGCACGCTGGTTAGTGTTCACCTCATGGCAACTATTCTGCAACTACTTGATAGAAGTACACACTGGAAATGGCAATCGCTGAACCTGGTCTCATCGCGCGCTTGCATTTCTGTTTCAGCAATGCGTTCAAGGCTGCCAATGCAAACCTGGCTTGGTGAGAAACAAATCGGGACAATGTATTCCTCCAATCTCGTGCCGTACGTAACTGTTTATATATATTTATGGGTTTTATCACTTGCTATTATTTTATTACGCAAGATAATATATGGAGGGAAGGAATATGTTAACGCGCTCGATTTTGTTATGTATTATACATAATTAAATTACTTTGTGTATTAACATTGTCAATGTATCGAGATTTTCTTTAGATCTGTAATTCGGCAAGCAGGAGCGCGATTTATTCGGGTTTATGTGAGATTCGACAATTCTTGGTTTCACAAGCCTATTACTATGCGGAATCGCTGTTTAACATGCTAGGACATTCATTTGTAATATATTAGTAACAATATCAGTCAGTCAGTCAATTATATAGAAATAATTTTCTCAGTTTCTAATAAATTATTTACAACGAATTAAACAGCTAAAAACAACCAAACCTGTCCATCGAATGAGAATTGGAACGAGTGCGGAACAGCCTGTCCACCAACTTGCGACAATCCAAAACCAACAGTTTGCACGCTGGTTAGTGTTCACCTCATGGCAACTATTCTGCAACTACTTGATAGAAGTACACACTGGAAATGGCAATCGCTGAACCTGGTCTCATCGCGCGCTTGCATTTCTGTTTCAGCAATGCGTTCAAGGCTGCCAATGCAAACCTGGCTTGGTGAGAAACAAATCGGGACAATGTATTCCTCCAATCTCGTGCCGTACGTAACTGTTTATATATATTTATGGGTTTTATCACTTGCTATTATTTTATTACGCAAGATAATATATGGAGGGAAGGAATATGTTAACGCGCTCGATTTTGTTATGTATTATACATAATTAAATTACTTTGTGTATTAACATTGTCAATGTATCGAGATTTTCTTTAGATCTGTAATTCGGCAAGCAGGAGCGCGATTTATTCGGGTTTATGTGAATTCGACAATTCTTGGTTTCACAAGCCTATTACTATGCGGAATCGCTGTTTAACATGCTAGGACATTCATTTGTAATATATTAGTAACAATATCAGTCAGTCAGTCAATTATATAGAAATAATTTTCTCAGTTTCTAATAAATTATTTACAACGAATTAAACAGCTAAAAACAACCAAACCTGTCCATCGAATGAGAATTGGAACGAGTGCGGAACAGCCTGTCCACCAACTTGCGACAATCCAAATCCAACAGTTTGCACGAAGGTTAGTATTCAATTCATGGGATCCATTTTGCAACTGTATTTGATAGAAATACTAGCATTCGATGAACCTGGTCTAATCGCGCGATTGCATTTCTGTTTCAGCAATGCGTTCAAGGCTGCCAATGCAAACCTGGCTTGGTGAGAAACAAATCGGGACAATGTATTCCTCCAATCTCGTGCCGTACGTAACTGTTTATATATATTTATGGGTTTTATCACTTGCTATTATTTTATTACGCAAGATAATACATGGAGGGAAGGAATATGTTAACGCGCTCGATTTTGTTATGTATTATACATAATTAAATTACTTTGTGTATTAACATTGTCAATGTATCGAGATTTTCTTTAGATCTGTAATTCGGCAAGCAGGAGCGCGATTTATTCGGGTTTATGTGAGATTCGACAATTCTTGGTTTCACAAGCCTATTACTATGCGGAATCGCTGTTTAACATGCTAGGACATTCATTTGTAATATATTAGTAACAATATCAGTCAGTCAGTCAATTATATAGAAATAATTTTCTCAGTTTCTAATAAATTATTTACAACGAATTAAACAGCTAAAAACAACCAAACCTGTCCATCGAATGAGAATTGGAACGAGTGCGGAACAGCCTGTCCACCAACTTGCGACAATCCAAAACCAACAGTTTGCACGACGGTTAGTATTCAATTCATGGGATCCATTTTGCAACTGTATTTGATAGAAATACTAGCATTCGATGAACCTGGTCTAATCGCGCGATTGCATTTCTGTTTCAGCAATGCGTTCAAGGCTGCCAATGCAAACCTGGCTTGGTGAGAAACAAATCGGGACAATGTATTCCTCCAATCTCGTGCCGTACGTAACTGTTTATATATATTTATGGGTTTTATCACTTGCTATTATTTTATTACGCAAGATAATATATGGAGGGAAGGAATATGTTAACGCGCTCGATTTTGTTATGTATTATACATAATTAAATTACTTTGTGTATTAACATTGTCAATGTATCGAGATTTTCTTTAGATCTGTAATTCGGCAAGAAGGAGCGCGATTTATTCGGGTTTATGTGAGATTCGACAATTCTTGGTTTCACAAGCCTATTTCTATGCGGAATCGCTGTTTAACATGCTAGGACATTCATTTGTAATATATTAGTAACAATATCAGTCAGTCAGTCAATTATATAGAAATAATTTTCTCAGTTTCTAATAAATTATTTACAACGAATTAAACAGCTAAAAACAACCAAACCTGTCCATCGAATGAGAATTGGAACGAGTGCGGAACAGCCTGTCCACCAACTTGCGACAATCCAAAACCAACAGTTTGCACGCTGGTTAGTGTTCACCTCATGGCAACTATTCTGCAACTACTTGATAGAAGTACACACTGGAAATGGCAATCGCTGAACCTGGTCTCATCGCGCGCTTGCATTTCTGTTTCAGCAATGCGTTCAAGGCTGCCAATGCAAACCTGGCTTGGTGAGAAACAAATCGGGACAATGTATTCCTCCAATCTCGTGCCGTACGTAACTGTTTATATATATTTATGGGTTTTATCACTTGCTATTATTTTATTACGCAAGATAATATATGGAGGGAAGGAATATGTTAACGCGCTCGATTTTGTTATGTATTATACATAATTAAATTACTTTGTGTATTAACATTGTCAATGTATCGAGATTTTCTTTAGATCTGTAATTCGGCAAGAAGGAGCGCGATTTATTCGGGTTTATGTGAGATTCGACAATTCTTGGTTTCACAAGCCTATTTCTATGCGGAATCGCTGTTTAACATGCTAGGACATTCATTTGTAATATATTAGTAACAATATCAGTCAGTCAGTCAATTATATAGAAATAATTTTCTCAGTTTCTAATAAATTATTTACAACGAATTAAACAGCTAAAAACAACCAAACCTGTCCATCGAATGAGAATTGGAACGAGTGCGGAACAGCCTGTCCACCAACTTGCGACAATCCAAAACCAACAGTTTGCACGCTGGTTAGTGTTCACCTCATGGCAACTATTCTGCAACTACTTGATAGAAGTACACACTGGAAATGGCAATCGCTGAACCTGGTCTCATCGCGCGCTTGCATTTCTGTTTCAGCAATGCGTTCAAGGCTGCCAATGCAAACCTGGCTTGGTGAGAAACAAATCGGGACAATGTATTCCTCCAATCTCGTGCCGTACGTAACTGTTTATATATATTTATGGGTTTTATCACTTGCTATTATTTTATTACGCAAGATAATATATGGAGGGAAGGAATATGTTAACGCGCTCGATTTTGTTATGTATTATACATAATTAAATTACTTTGTGTATTAACATTGTCAATGTATCGAGATTTTCTTTAGATCTGTAATTCGGCAAGAAGGAGCGCGATTTATTCGGGTTTATGTGAGATTCGACAATTCTTGGTTTCACAAGCCTATTTCTATGCGGAATCGCTGTTTAACATGCTAGGACATTCATTTGTAATATATTAGTAACAATATCAGTCAGTCAGTCAATTATATAGAAATAATTTTCTCAGTTTCTAATAAATTATTTACAACGAATTAAACAGCTAAAAACAACCAAACCTGTCCATCGAATGAGAATTGGAACGAGTGCGGAACAGCCTGTCCACCAACTTGCGACAATCCAAAACCAACAGTTTGCACGCTGGTTAGTGTTCACCTCATGGCAACTATTCTGCAACTACTTGATAGAAGTACACACTGGAAATGGCAATCGCTGAACCTGGTCTCATCGCGCGCTTGCATTTCTGTTTCAGCAATGCGTTCAAGGCTGCCAATGCAAACCTGGCTTGGTGAGAAACAAATCGGGACAATGTATTCCTCCAATCTCGTGCCGTACGTAACTGTTTATATATATTTATGGGTTTTATCACTTGCTATTATTTTATTACGCAAGATAATATATGGAGGGAAGGAATATGTTAACGCGCTCGATTTTGTTATGTATTATACATAATTAAATTACTTTGTGTATTAACAATTCTTGGTTTCACAAGCCTATTACTATGCGGAATCGCTGTTTAACATGCTAGGACATTCATTTGTAATATTTTAGTAACAATATCAGTCAGTCAGTCAATTATGTAGAAATAATTTTCTCAGTTTCTAATAAATTATTTACAATGAATTAAACAGCTAAAAACAACCAAACCTGTCCATCGAATGAGAATTGGAACGAGTGCGGAACAGCCTGTCCACCAACTTGCGACAATCCAAAACCAACAGTTTGCACGACGGTTAGTATTCAATTCATGGGATCCATTTTGCAACTGCATTTGATAGAAATACTAGCATTCGATGAACCTGGTCTAATCGCGCGATTGCATTTCTGTTTCAGCAATGCGTTCAAGGCTGCCAATGCAATTCTGGTTTGGTGAGAAACAAATCGGGACAATGCATTCCTCCAAACTGGTGCCGTACGTAAATGGTTTTATATTTTTGTGTTTTATCATTTCTTATCATTTTGTTACGCCACGTGTTGATATTTTTGTTAATGTAGTAAGTGAAATTAAGTTGCAATATATTAGTAACAATATCAGTCATCTATTCAATTTTATTGAAATACTTGTTTTAATTTCGGTAAATGTGTAGCTTTGAGGAGACCCATCTCGGATCACCTTCACCATATGTTGTCAAGGACAACATTCTGAACAACTTTTGTGAATACATCTATTCGTCACTCGGACTTAGTTTCCGAGATATTCGCAAAAAACTATCGCTAATTCTGTATTGAATTTTCCGTATTCTTGCATGCTCCGTGGCAACGTAAGCCTGTTCCGGGGCGGCATGTGTTTATTTTCTGTTTATAAACACATTGTGGGTATCAGAACAGAGTGTCACTCTATATAAGCTGAGCTTTCAATTTTGAAAGACTACTTCTGGATTTTCGTATGCGTGGTCGGGCCGGCCGGGCCTGACGGCTGGCCCTCTTCGCCCCCACCACCACATTTTCCTTTGCAAAAATGTTATCCGCGTTTTGTTTAGGAGGTATTAACGAAAAACACGGACCAATCAGAGCGCGACCAAGACGCGAGATGGCACAGTCGGCCAATAGACAGTTGGCGCGCCGAGCGTCTATATCGCATTCTGATTGGCGTGTTTTTCGTTAATAACTTCTAAACAAAGCCGCGGATAACAGTTTTGCAAAGAAAAATGTCGCGTCAAATTGGTCTCAGGAAACTCCCATTTCCGGGATATGCAGGAATTTTGGGACACCCTGTAGAATGAAAATATTATGCGATCAGAATTAGTTAGGATTAGGTGGGGGGCGGAGAGGGCCGGCCCACAGTGGTCTGGATTGGAAAATCGTGTGCCATTTTGTTATAACTTTTGAACCAGTAGAGATATTGCAATGAAATTTTCACTAAAAATATTTAAAAAATAGTCATTTTTAACTATAGGTAATTAAATATTTTTCGCATTTGTTAAACAATAATTTTTTATAAATTTTCATTGATATTTTTGATTTAAAAAAAATTTTTTGGAATATAATCGTACAAACTATTTTTTACTTTCTAAATATGTATTTTTTATATTTATGTTTCACACATGTAACGTTTTATGGAATATGTAAAATATAAATTCGAGAAATCTTGTTGCAATCAACATATACAAAAATTACCGTAAAGGTAAAAACGCATTACAAGCGTGTCAAAAATATTTTTTATAATAATTTATAATGATTATAATTTTTTTATTGGAAACTCGTGAACCCCATGTTCGTGTAACTTTTAAATCTAAAAGGTATTGGCGGGAAACTTGAACTGGATAATGTGGAAATGTCAGGCTATGGACTCCTTGATAGATTTCTATATTTCTAGAGATTTCTAGATTTCTAGATTTCTTGATAATACAAACACGGGGTTTTTCAATCAAATACGCTAGATAAAAGATCGATCTAGGGTGCTAGCTCCTTATGGCGCTATTTTCATAGCTACATGCTGCCGAGTAATGCAAATTACGCTTCATAAACGAAAAAATAGGACTTTGGAGGCAGATAGCGCCCTAGTTCGATCATTTATCTAGCGTTCTTGACCACTGAAAAACCCCATTTTAGTATTATCGAGAAACTTCTATTAAATAAAAACTTCTATTATATTTTAACACTAAAGAATTACCTCGGATGCAATATTTATATATAACACTAAAATCTTACATTTTTCGCTATGTGAAGTCATCTGGTAATAATTTGTACCAACAATATACCTCGCACACATTCTATTACCAAATATTTCCGAAAATAAATAATTTTTTCACATACCCGACCGCCATTTTGTTTTTTTAATTTTGACATCAGATGCATATTCAACGACCCTTGAGTTTCAGCAATTGATGCGATACCGTATCCAACTTTAATAGCTTTAAACAATAATAATTTGAGCGGACGGACAGGGACGGAATTAATGTTTTCATGATTATATAGAGGAAGGTGTACCAAAAATATTCCAATTAGTTAGAAAGCTAAACTCGGCTAAACTTTAAAGATATACCATCTTAAATAGAAAGGACTTCACAAATTTTTCGTACGGCATTGAGCATTATTATTTAAATAGAGTATTTACATTAATAGATAATAGAAAGATATGATTTTTATCACAAAAGTCTGCTCTTCAATTTAAAAAAAAAATCCAGAGAAAATATTAAATAGGAACGTCAGGGCACTGCATCAAAGAGAAGCAATTTTTCTCGTGAAAAATACTCCGCTTAAAATGTCCTACTTTCAATGTTTATTACAACTATTATATTTATTAAATTGTACTATTTTCTTCATTTCCGAGGTCTGTGGACATTTGGGAAGCAATGTTCATATATTAGATATCGATACGAAAAAGTTCGTTTTTGGGCAGAAAGGCACACGATTTTCCAATCCAGACCACTGTGCGGCCGTCAGGCAGGTCCGACCACGCATACTAAAATACAGTATTAGCAATAGTTGTTTGCAAATATCTCGAAAACTAAGACCGAGCACCGGGTGGATGTAATGACAAAAGTTGTTCAGAATGGTGTCCTTGACAACATATGTCAACGTGTAGGTGATCCGAGATGGGTCCCCTCAAAGCTCCATTTACCTTAATTTCTAATGATAAATCATTTACAACGAATTAAACAGCTAATGGTAACCAAACCTGTTCACCTAATGAGAATTGGAACGAGTGCGGAACAGCCTGTCCACCAACTTGCGACAATCCAAAACCAACATTTTGCACGGAGGTTAGTATTCAATTCATGGGATCTATTTTGAAACTATATTTGATAGAAATACTAACGTTCGATGAACCTGTTCTAATCGGGCGCTTGCATTTGTGTTTCAGCAATGCGTTCAAGGGTGCCAATGCAAACCTGGTTTGGTGAGGAACAAATGGGGACAGTGCGTTCTTGAACATTGGTGCCGTACGTAAATTTTCTTCAATTTTTATGGATTGTATCGTTTATTATTATTTTGTTACGCAAGATCGACCTCTTGTTTTTACTCAATGTTATTTACAAAAATGTGTCGCTCCACTATCTAGACATCATCTATCTTTAATCGAACGTTTCGTATCCGAAACTGCATTGTTGGATGTATTTGTAAAATTTGTTCTGCAATCACTTGCCGTATGACCTATTTTTTCTCAATTATAACGATTTTCCTCGAATTTCTCATTTCTCGGGAGTTGAATCCGTTGCATATTATTTGGAAAATTTATGTCTATCCCTTGGATATTATTTTTCCTATTCACTATAAATGAATAATTCAGTTCCCATGGAAACGACCTTTTTTAATCTTGTGTAGATAAAATTTTTTAAGCACTGAAAACTTTTTAGATGGAAGACTAGGCCATATGTTAAAATCTGAAATATCTGGAAAGAAGAAAAATGTGTAGATTATGTTATGTAAATAATTGAATTAGGTTCAAATTTAATGTTGTCAACGTATCGATATTTTCGTTACGTCAGTAATAGAAATTCATTTGTAAAACATTAGTAGACATTAGCGGATCTTCCTGTAAAATAAAAATTTTCTACCTGAATTGCAACAAAGTAGAGTGACATTGAAATTTATTTTCTTTCGTCAACATGATTAATAGATTGAAAACAATATAACAGTATTTTTAAATTCTTCTAATGTTGCTACTGTTTTAAATTACACCTACTCATTTTGTCAGGAAAGCATGAAATCTGCTGTCTATACATTAGTAACCACATTATTCAACCATTAAGTTTTATAGAAATACTTCTTCGAGTTTCTAATAAATTATTTAACAAATTAAACAGCTAATGGTAACCAAACCTGTCCACCGCATGAAGAGTGGAACGAATGCGGAACAGCCTGTCCACCAACTTGCAAAAATCCGAATCCAGAAGTTTGCACGCTGGTTAGTATTTAAAGCCTACAATTTCAGAAACGAGAAAATTGCGATCTACTCGTGGGAACTATTAATACTGGTATTCGTTGTATCTGTTCTAATCGTGCGCTTGTATTTGTGTTTCAGCAATGCGTTAGGGGCTGCCAGTGCAAACCGGGTTTGCTGAGAAACAAATGGGGATTTTGCGTTCCGAGAAGGTGGTGTTGTGCGTAAATGTTTTTATGTTCCTACGGGTTTATCACTGAATATTTTGTCATGCAAGATCGAACTGTAATTCTTACTCAATGTTGTTTTAATTAATGTGCAATAAATATTCCAACGGACTTCACTGCGATCATTTTACATTTGGAAAGATTGCCATTCTTGTTCGGGACATCTCTCTTCCGGTATAAGACGATGGGGAGGGGGGGGGGAGCAGACGAAGAAAATCCCCTCTTCTACACATTGAAGTTGTCAGCAAGGATCGTTTACTGACCAAACGAAATCTTTATGCAAAATCAAAATTTTCTATCTGAATTGCGACAAACTGGACCAAAATATCCAGATAAGCATGGGCCAGCGGCCCCCGCTCCGATTTTCCTGATTCCTATCTTAAAACACCGTTCTACGTCTAAAAAAACATTCTGTAAAATTTCAGATGTCTACCCCCACCGGTAGGGGTGATATTGGGGTAAATTCCCCCGCACTTGAATGCAATTTGCTCTAAAACGAGAAAAGATATCGACATGGGATAAACGGCAAACAAAAGATATAGATACACTCTATATTTCAGATTTTTTCAGAATTTTTTGCTAATTATTTATAGTTGAAAATAATTCATTAATTTTTTGGGAATTTTTTTAATTGTCTTCACCTGGCTTTCACCTACCAAAACATTCTAAAATATTGCTATGATGCTAACCTATTTTGTATAAAAATCTCAGATGTGTCCGTTTGGTGGAACAGTGTAAAAAAAAAATAAAGTATGCCGGCGAACGCTCGGTTTGATCAGTAACAGGGCGGCGACCGAGTCCCCTTGCGGTGGCTAGTGATGGGAGCGAACGGGAAGTCGGCGCGTGTACGGAAAAGCTGATACATGTAAAAATGCGACTAAATCTTCTAATATATGATTACAGTTGGAAGTCTAAACAATTATATTTGAGGAAATAGCTTACATTGAAGAAGAAAAATACGTGTAAAGCTAGTTTGTTGTAAATAATTATTAAATAATTATGTTTGTTCTATAGAATGTTGAAGTGCAAACAATAAAAATCGTTTAGTTTATAAATACACAAACTCGAGCCCTCCCCTAACATCGAGCAGAACCTCTAACACCGTGAGTATACAACATACTTGTCTCGCATCACGGTAGTAGTGATGTAATTATACATATCTGAATGTATTTTTCGATCAGTTACCCGATGCAATAAAATAAAAATGTAGTTATGTATCAAAAAACATCGATGACTTTGATAATTCCAAAAAACTGACCTTTGAAAAAAAATATTCTTGCCAGATATTTGGTCCATCGACACCATGCACATTACGTAACAAATATTTTTTGCATCACAATAACCTGAAGATATATTTAGGTGTCCTGTTTTAGACGAAACACCCTGTATTGTATTTAATAAACATGAGTTTATCTATTTTAATAAAAATTCATGTCTATTTTTCTTCTATCCCAAGTAGCCACAAGTAGCCACGTACGTCCCTAAAACGTACGCAGAATGGACGTAGGACGTTTGGACGTGAACCGTGCTACTTGGGATGTGTGTGTGTGTGTGTGTGTGTGTAAATAAAAGTTCATTGACTTTCACGTAATTCTTAGTAAGGCAAATTATTTTCATCTCCGGAATTCCTTATTCAGCATCATTCTTTCTACTACCTATCGTAGACCTTATACGGAAAAAAGAAAAGGAAAATGAAATAAAATTATTTAATTAGTACTACACTTTATAACTAGATACTTTTGGAATCAATTCGAAGCAAACAAATCTATAACGAACAAACATTTTTTGCTGTTAATGCGAAGCTGCAGCTGTGTTTTCAGAGCTATACGTGAACAAAGATTTCGAGAAAAAGGAATCATAATGGCTTAGTACAATCTTGAGTGCTGTGTTTGTCATGTGCGCGATACGGATTGCGTACGTGCGGGCGTGGGCGTATGTGCATTATGTACTTTTTCCAATTGTGGCATTCAATTGGCAACCAGTATTGGGTGAACTATTAAATTATAAATTTCAAACATTATATGATAAAGAAGTTTAACAATTTCCTTAGAAATAGGGAAACGGTAATAGAAAACAATGATCGATGTATTGAATCAAATTAATGTGAGTGTAATATTTCAGATCGAAAGTTAACACTTTACCTACCGGGAGCTTATTATAGGATTTTCAATAATTCTGCTGTACCAAAATAAAGCATAGAAATTTTCTTTTACATTGTGCAATCTTAAATGAAACTATTAGATGACGTTATTCAGGGTGACTTGTTAGTTCACAATGAAAATTGCTGTTGCTATTGAAGGTTCCATTAAAAAGTCTTTAGCCATGTACCATAGATTTTTCAAAATTATGCAATAATACTGTCCAACACCAAATTTGTTTTCAATATACTGTTAGGTCCTTCTTATAGAGTTTTTTGCGCTGATTCCGAATCTGTCCTTAATTTTTCTCCTATACGCACAGTTTTTGAAAACATGGCTTTGAAAAAAAAACATATTTTTCAACTTTAAACAAATATTGTGATGTTATTGTAAAAGATATTGAATTGTGCTTAATAGCAAAAGATTCTGTAGACTTTCCCGAATACAATGATATCCAATATTAATACATTATGATTGTTTAAACATGTTTAAACAATGATTAAAGACGGAGAGACGCCACTTTTGCACCAATTTTTGAGGATATTTTTCAATTTATCCCAAAAAATTAGGGTCCAGCGGAAAATCGAACTACACCACGCGATAGAGCAGACTTTTATCTTGAAAAACCACCCTTTCAAGTTTGTAACGTCGACGTTTTTTTCGAACCAGAAAGCAAAATATCTTCGCCCGACATGAGTTGTCACCTGTGGCGCTCACCACCAAAACGGTCGTTCGCCGCTCCGTATCCCGTCGCTGCGCCCAGTGATGCCAGAATCATGGGTCGTGGCCAGTGATGCCAGAATCATGGGTCGTGGGTTTTTTCCCCTCCGCTCGCTCAGCCGACTCGACCCCCCACTCTGACGCACCGTCGCCGCCAGGTTGCTTCTACTACGCACGCGCTACACGAACGTATCTCTACTCTGTCCGTGTGAGTGCCTGTTCGACTGCACGCGCGCTACACACACCAGCGTACCTCTACTCTGTCTGTGTGCGCTGCTTGTGCGCTTGCGCCAGCCACAATCTATTTTTAGCACTCTCCATCCACATCCACGCCTGCTTGACGGAAACGAAACTGAATCTGAAATTCGGCCGTCGAGCCGTCGAGCATATCAATCGCAATCTGGAGCTAGCCTTCGAATCGCCGCGTGCAGCGAGTTTTATTTTTATTTTTCATTACTTTTTTAATTACATTTTTTAACCTTCCAAAAAATTTAAATATATATTATATGTATATTCGTAAGTTTGAACCCTTTATCTCAACCAGGAGGGTAGTGAAAGGGTAAAAACTAATTATTGGTTTTTCCCACATTTTCCCTATTTAATGGTATACTTAAAAATTCTAGAAAAATTCTACAAAATTGTAGATATTATTCCCTATGATTGTGAATTTTTTCAGATTTTTTGCAAATAGTAAGTATGAAAAATCGTATAGCCGGATATAAGATGGTCAAAAGAGCTCATCCAAATTAATTTTTAATCACACGTTCAATAAAAATCACATGTTCAATAAAAAATTACGAAAAATTCATGAACATTCTGCCTAATAGCATACACGCGATTGAGACCAATTTCAAACTTTTTGGTTGTAAATAGCCAATGGGTATAGCCGGATAAGATAGTCAAAAATGCCCTTGAACCGAATTTTATCGACGATGTGCCATTCGATAGAACACAAAGAAAAAACATACTGTGCAAAATTTCAACCCTGTATTTCGATCGGGAGGGTAGTTATGGGGTAAAATCGAAAAATCAGTTTTGGGCCTATTTTCCCTAGTTAGTGACGTTTAGAAATTCTGAAAAAAATCTGACACATGTCAAGAGAACCCAAATACATACTTTGCAATTAGTTTCAGATTTTTAAAAGGGAAATCCTGCTTGTAAAAAATCAAAAACCTCAAAAAAATCGAAAAAATGCAGATTTCACATGGAAGTTCTAGAGTGTCCACATTTATATTTTTACAGTGGCAGTATATTGTTATAAGTATTGTTCATGAATTTTTTCAGATTTTTCGGTTTGGTGCGCCGTTGTTAAAAAAAAATAAAAACCGATTTTTTCGACGTTTTTTCCGCGAAGAACTAAGCTAACCTTAAAATTGTTACGTTCTATTTATTCTGTAAGTCTATCAGGCTCTGATAAACCTTGAGCATTCTACAGAAGTAATTAAAAAATGAAATCAACTTAATTAATATTTCTACAGTATAGACATTACATCTAGAAATATAAATCACGTTTCCAACAATTCAGTTGGCTCAGCGCGTTAGGCGTTCATATCTAGGAAAGATCATCAAGATTTTCATCGACTAGATAAAAAAAAAATGCTGGTGGCTCTCACCAAATGACACTCACATGCGAGAGCTACTCGAGCGGAAAATTATAGTGCCCAACATCACACTAGGGCCACTTAAATGACTTGAGAGATCTACATGTAAAACTCAACATCATCATATTGTACCGTGGCACGATAGCTACCTAATATTATACATATGTATACAATATGTATATATCGTTGTTAGTAATAAGTTAGTCCCTAAGTAGTACTTAAGCAAACATCCTATACCAAAGACTATTAAGGGGTTTTTTTTTAATAAAACTTTTTCCCCATTCTCCCTTCCATTATCCGTTAAGGCGCCTCAGCTTACAAGTAATCCAACCGTTACACAGTTCCTATTTATTCTTCCACCGTCCAAAGATTTGTCAAGCACCGAGATTCGCACGCGAGCGAACAGTCAGCTTAACATAGCAATACTGTGTGGAGATTTTTATTATTTTTGTTGACTCCTGTTAACTCTGATTGTACTAATATATTCAATAAACATGTTTAAAAAAAAAAAGCGCGTTAGGCGTTCGACTGTTGATCTGCTTATCCTAGGTTCGCTCCCGGCATAGGTATACATTTTTTTTACTTGATTAATTCTTTTTTTTTATGTCTGACTATATAATAATCAATGGTGTGTTTGTAGATTTCTTTTAGAAGCAATATCTACATATTCAAAAAAAATATTTTAAGGTGGAATTCGCAAAAAAATTATAATACATACATAGCTTGTGCGGATCTTAAGTATCTCAGTTTCATTTTATCGTGTTTTCTGTAAAGCATATTTTATTTTATCGATGAATTGAAAGATTTATTTATGTTGAAAATTGGAGGAACTTCTGGCAGTACTCGACATTTTCAGCAGTAATTCCATTTATGTGTCTTCGAGTTTTAAATACTTTGTTATAGAGAAAAGAAAGAAATTCAAGTTGTAGAAATGGCTCTATTGTTGTTTACTTCTTTTGAGGCATTCAATTTGGTACCTCGTCTCTTATGCGGAACAGCAATTGTTGTGTATGTACCACTCAGGGTTGCTAATGAAATATTTCACAGTGAAAGCAGATGTTCCGATACTTGTCAATAAACTAACGGATCTATAAAAGCATATTTAGAATGACAAATTTTTGATGTTTCATTAACTTTTACCTTTGTTCACCTTTATACGTTTACCTTTTCTTTTCTTTACTCGCCTTACGACTCTGTTAGACACAACTACTATATTTGGTGTATTTTACCTTAAAATACTTTTTAAATATTTCAATATTGCTTGTAAAAGAATTCTACAAAAATTTCCTTGACTAGTGTGAAATCAGATATAAAAAAGAAGAGAATTAATGAAATAAAAAAAATAGACCTACGACGGGCGCGAACCTAGCAGAGGCCGGTCCACAATCGAACGCCTAACGCACTGAGCCAACTTTTTTTTTTTTTTTAAAGAGCGTTTATTGTGCCTGAATAAAATATGTAATTACAATAGGTACATGAAACTTTTTACGCACAAAAGTTTGATGTAGTGTGAAAATTAGGAGATTAAACTAAAGGCCCGTAGGGACGGGCTCGCGCGGTTTAGCATTGTACGTTTTATTGCACTTAATGCAGGTGTGTCGGCTTAGTCTAAGAGGTTTTCTTATATTATTGTATAGTTCGAAGTGTACAGAAAGGCACGGTGGAAAAACTGTACATTTGATCGATGTTTTGAGTTTTGTCGGAGTTTTCTGGGTGTCAACCCGTTAATGGTTTTATTTTTATTGGAGTGCTTGGCCCTGAAAAATCTGAATCAAAAGCGCTGGGAGTGTGTCTTAGAGTTAACTTAAACTTATGTATAACTGAGCATTACAATTTTTTTTTTTTATATATATTATATGTGTGTAATGTGTTTGAGTTATGTTGATGGGACGAGCCACCAGTATCTTTTAGTGTTTTTCCTGTGGTCGTTTTCTGTATCGAATTCTGTTAGTTTATATAGAAATCTCATTTCTGGGCCGTGTATGTTTATGTTGCTGTTGTATGTTATTGTTTTGTTGAAGTTTTTTCGGTTGTAGTGATATATAATTGGATATCCGTGTGTGTTTTGTATGAGACCAGCGGAGTCAAGGTGTATGAAAGCTTCCGGTGGTGTGTATCCTGTGAATCTTGTTTTTTCTAAATATTGGGGGTTCGGAAAGGTAGAGCTGAAAATGAGGCTGTTGTTATCTACGTTTCTTGTGTTTGCCCAGTGATTTCTTGTGGTCTTTAGCATGAATAGGTCTATGCGCATTGTTTTTGATTTTTTTAGCAGTGCGTGGTTGCTGTAATATTTTGTATAGTTTGATTCCGGGGTTTTATACGCGTTCAAACAGGCTCTGAGGCATCTTCGTTCGAACAAGCGGATTTTCTCCATCGTACTGGCGCTGATGTTATACCAGATAGGTATTCCGTAGGTGAGTATCGCACTGAGCCAACTGAATTGTTGGAAACGTGATTTATATTTCTAGATGTAATGTCTATACTGTAGAAATATTAATTAAGTTGATTTCATTTTTTAATTACTTCTGTAGAATGCTCAAGGTTTATCAGAGCCTGATAGACTTACAGAATAAATAGAACGTAACAATTTTAAGGTTAGCTTAGTTCTTCGCGGAAAAAACGTCGAAAAAATCGGTTTTTATTTTTTTTTAACAACGGCGCACCAAACCGAAAAATCTGAAAAAATTCATGAACAATACTTATAACAATATACTGCCACTGTAAAAATATAAATGTGGACACTCTAGAACTTCCATGTGAAATCTGCATTTTTTCGATTTTTTTGAGGTTTTTGATTTTTTACAAGCAGGATTTCCCTTTTAAAAATCTGAAACTAATTGCAAAGTATGTATTTGGGTTCTCTTGACATGTGTCAGATTTTTTTCAGAATTTCTAAACGTCACTAACTAGGGAAAATAGGCCCAAAACTGATTTTTCGATTTTACCCCATAACTACCCTCCCGATCGAAATACAGGGTTGAAATTTTGCACAGTATGTTTTTTCTTTGTGTTCTATCGAATGGCACATCGTCGATAAAATTCGGTTCAAGGGCATTTTTGACTATCTTATCCGGCTATACCCATTGGCTATTTACAACCAAAAAGTTTGAAATTGGTCTCAATCGCGTGTATGCTATTAGGCAGAATGTTCATGAATTTTTCGTAATTTTTTATTGAACATGTGATTTTTATTGAACGTGTGATTAAAAATTAATTTGGATGAGCTCTTTTGACCATCTTATATCCGGCTATACGATTTTTCATACTTACTATTTGCAAAAAATCTGAAAAAATTCACAATCATAGGGAATAATATCTACAATTTTGTAGAATTTTTCTAGAATTTTTAAGTATACCATTAAATAGGGAAAATGTGGGAAAAACCAATAATTAGTTTTTACCCTTTCACTACCCTCCTGGTTGAGATAAAGGGTTCAAACTTACGAATATACATATAATATATATTTAAATTTTTTGGAAGGTTAAAAAATGTAATTAAAAAAGTAATGAAAAATAAAAATAAAACTCGCTGCACGCGGCGATTCGAAGGCTAGCTCCAGATTGCGATTGATATGCTCGACGGCTCGACGCACAGTGCGGACAAATGGCCTAATATTCGGCACTTCTCTAAATTTGGTTATTAATGTATATATAGGTAATTTTTTTACAGAAAATGATATTTACCAATATATTTAATAAATTTATTAAGAAATTAACAATTTTTATTTAAACAAAAATATATTTTTAAAAACTAACATATTTAAAACGAAATTAATAATAAATGAACCATATTTAATATTAATAATAATAAACTTAGACAAATTATAAATAGTATAAACAAAACTAACAAACTTAACAAAACGCTATTCGCTATCCGAGTCATCCTCGGTACTTTGAATGTGATCCAAAACGAATCATTCAATCCCGTGATCTTGCACATTTCTGATTAAATATTGATGAATTTCAGTAAAATCGCAAGATTTGCTTTTTGTTGTCGTTTCTCGAGATATTTCAATCTCTTCAGATAAATCGTCCACCCTGTATAATTATTGCAAAATTGTATTATGCATAAAAATGATTATTATATGATTATTAATAACAATTTCCACCCTAATACGTATTTTTTGCAAAAGAAATGTATTTCATATCGTGATATACACGAATATTGAATTTTTCTGTAGCGGACAAATGGCAAAATTTTGTACAAAAATCCAGTTTACGAATGTGTATGTATTGGTAATTATTCGCAGAAAATGAAATTTAACGATATAACTAATAAATGGAAAAAGAAATTAACGAATTTTCCACAATACAACATAAAGGCAAGGTACGGGCACTTATTAAAAAGTTTATAAAATTAAGAGTAGTAGTTAGTTGCAGGCTAAACTATGAAATTCTTAAACTACAACAAGTGATATATCCGAATATGTCAAAATCTCAGGATATTTTTTGCCTTTCTCGAGATATGTTAATTTGAAGTTTTATATGCAAGTAATAAATAAAACCACCGTTGAAAATTTATACAAAAAATAAATCTACTTTATTAAATGTAAAAAGAATGCATATACCTTGGTGAGCATTTTCCATTGTACAGAATTATTATTGCAACACTGATTTACAATTAATGTAATATTATTTGATTTTTTGGACTCTAGAGAGTGCGACACATGGTAAAATTTTTTATAAAAATCTAAATTTGGTTACTAACGTCAATGCAATAGTAATTATTCACAAAAAAAGAATGTAACAATAAAATTAATAAATTAAAAAAAAAAATTAACAATATTTATGCATAAAAATTATTGTTATATGATTAATAATATCAATTACCACCTAATAAAACGTTTTGCCAAAGGAATTTATCGTACATCGTGATATACACGTGTAGTGAGATATGCCACGTTTGTCCGCACTGTGCGACGGCCGAATTTCAGATTCAGTTTCGTTTCCGTCAAGCAGGCGTGGATGTGGATGGAGAGTGCTAAAAATAGATTGTGGCTGGCGCAAGCGCACAAGCAGCGCACACAGACAGAGTAGAGGTACGCTGGTGTGTGTAGCGCGCGTGCAGTCGAACAGGCACTCACACGGACAGAGTAGAGATACGTTCGTGTAGCGCGTGCGCAGTAGAAGCAACCTGGCGGCGACGGTGCGTCAGAGTGGGGGGTCGAGTCGGCTGAGCGAGCGGAGGGGAAAAAACCCACGACCCATGATTCTGGCATCACTGGCTGCGCCGTATCCCGTCCCGAGCCAGTGATGCCAGAATCGGGGACGCGAGGACGCTTCCCCTCCAGCACAGGTTCCCCCTCTCTGACGGACCGTCCTCGCCGTAGCTTCTGCTGCGCACGCGCTACACACGAACGTACTTCTACTCTGCCCGTGTGAGTGCATGCTCGATTGCACGCGCGCTACACAACAAGCGTACCTCTACCATGGCCGTGTGACTACCGGCTCGACCGAACGCGTCGGCGACGCGTTCCTTCGATTTTCACCAATTTTCATGTTGCCGAAGTTTCGGAAGCACGAATCGGAAAGTCGGGATCTGGAGACGGCGCGCATTTGAATCCCGGGACGCCGCGGTGCACATTTTGCTATAACTTTTGATCTAAAAAAGATAACTTTTTCCTTGAATATAGCAACGCGTGGGTATCAGCGGTAATGAAATAGCAGATTCAAGAATGACTTCAAACAAAAGCGAAGTGTATCGTTACATTAATATTTCATTCTGTAAGTACTTTGTACTTATAACTTTAACTATGTGTTTTTTTTATGTTGTAGAAAGACAGAGGACCATTTAAAATCGCGATAACGTAAAATCAATATTAGCAGATTCAAGAATGACTTGAAAGAAAAAAGATAAGTATAAACCATACTATAAAGTTATACATTAATATTTTATTCTATACTTTGCAATCATGACTTTAACTAATTTTTTGTTTTTTTTTGTTATGTTACAGAAAGGCAGGGACCATTTAAAATCGATTTTCGTAACCGGAGATGTATGAAACTTGACAAATGTGTTTGAAATTTGTGTTTTATTTGTCTAGTTTCATACTCAACGACCTGATATATGTAAAATGTCGTTACAATAATTATGTGATTACCAAAATTGTTAGGAGTGATGCACATATGTATATTGAAATATAACGTAAATAAAATATTTTATATTGCATTATCAAGTCTGTACATTATTTTTCTGATTATAAAAATATTCAGTATTACATAATACATCAACAAAGAAGTATCGAAAAAATTGATTTTGATTTTTTAACGATACAATTTATAAAAAATTCTGAGAAAAATTAAGGACAATTGTTTCAATAATATCGGACTAATGAATTTTTATAAAACTGGTATCTCGAAAAGTTCAATACGAAATATGCATTTTCTTCGAATGTTTCGAGATTTTCAATTTTTTTAAACATGTCTGCATAATCTGAAAAATCTGAAAAAAAATCTCAATCATGTGTGCTATTAAGTGGAATATTTATAAATTTTTTCGTAATTGTTTATTGAGCATGGTTCGACTAAAAATCAATTTGTGTTGGGGGCCCTCTGGACTACCTTAACTTTAAAAATCAACGAGAAAAATTTTTTAAGAAATACAAAACATATTTTAGGATGAACCATTAAACCCGGTTCTTTAAAAAAAAATTTAGTCCAAATTTCGCTTTGATGTCTTTTTTAGATCAAAAGTTATAGCAAAATGTGCACCGCGCCGCGCCGCGCCGTCCCGGGATCCAAATGCGCGGCGTCTCCAGATCCCGACTTTCCGACTCGTGCTTCCGAAACTTCGGCAACATGAAAATTGGTGAAAATCGAAGGAACGCGTCCCCGAAGCGTTCGGTCGAGCAGGTAGTCACACGGACATGGTAGAGGTACGCTTGGTGTGTAGCGCGCGTGCAATCGAGCATGCACTCACACGGGCAGAGTAGAAGCACTTTCGTGTGTAGCGCGTGCGCAGCAGAAGCTACGGCGAGGACGGTCCGTCAGAGAGGGGGAACCTGTGCTGGAGGGGAAGCGTCCTCGCGTCCCCGATTCTGGCATCACTGCTCGCGTCCCCGATTCTGGCATCACTGCAGGGGGTGCAAGCTGTAATGGAAATATTTCAACCACTATGTTGCCCCCCCGGTTCATAGGCGGCGTTGGTGTCGCTGCAGTTTTTGCGTGCGTATGCCTATCGCCCAGAAGCTATACGAGAGTCATTCTTTGCGATACATATACCAAAATTTTCGATGGTTTTATAAGATCGTCGGTGGGCCAATCGGCTAAAGAGTTGGACTGCCATGCGGTAGACCGAGGTTCGAATCCTGTTGGGGTAAACAGTTTTTTTCCAACCGTCTACCGCTTTTTATCTATATATACTGTCATTAGTTCGCCCCTTGTTCATAGGCGGCGCTAAAATACTGGTCAGATTTTTAAGGGGGCCGTCTCCTAGCAGATGACGGACCTAGCAGACACACCGCTAGACCACGTATACGTACGCGAGAATTGCTAGGATCAGGGAAATGCGTTCTGATTTCTCGATAATGCAAAGACGGGCGTTTTTATTAGTCAAAATCGCTAGATAAAAGATGAATCTAGCGCGCTGTTTGCTTCAAAAGTCGTTCTTTTACGTTTCCGAGCAATGATTTTGCAATATTCGGCTGCATGTTGCCCGTCGCATGTTGCCCGTTAGATGGCGCTGCAGTCACGCCGGCGTACTAGCCTCTCCGACGGGCAACATGCAGCCGAATATTGCAAAATCTTGCTCGGAAACGTAAAAGAACGACTTTTGAAGCAAACAGCGCGCTAGATTGATCTTTTATCTAGCGATTTTGACTAATAAAAACCCCCGTCTTTGCATTATCGAGAAATCAGAACGCATTTCCCTGATCCTAGCAATTCTCGCGTACGTATACGTGGTCTAGCGGTGTGTGAGTGTACTCTAGCGGTGTGTGAGTGTTCACGCGCGACCGTCATCTGCTAGGAGACGACCCCCTTATCACGGCAGCTTACCCCCCCTGCATCACTGTCCCGAGCGCCACTGGCGGAAACTCATGTCGGACCAGTGCTGCCAGATGGTTGTAAGATTGCAACTAGGTACTCTCCTCCTTTTCCCCTTCCACTATCCTATTCCATCGCTATCTAACCGAGGATTGAGTGGGGCGAATGGGAGACACGTTGCGCGTGCGCGATGGAGACGCAACAACGACTGACATTTCGCAGGTTTTAGGTTATTGCCGCGTATCGTATCTGATCGTATCGTACCTATTATGTACATGAATCATGTGGATCGTTCTAAATAGGGACTGTAAACATTCTTCATTATAAATAAAATTAATTGTAACATGTGGGAGTTTCAGTCGTGAAGCGAAGTATGAATGCTTACTATATGTATACAATTGAAAAATCTTGAAATCTGTATGTATTTATGTAGTACTGAGTTACATTCCAGTAAAATCAATAAATCATAATGTATGTATTTGAACACTGTTAACCCTCATACGCTCCTCAAAAATAGTTGCATAAAAGAGACTGGGATAATAGATTCACTCATTTTTCTTCTACAGTATTCTACACGATGAATTGACAAATTATGTTTTATTTGTAACGTTACATTTTAAAGAAATACAACTCACAACATAGACATAAAGGGATCAATAATTACATAGTATGTGAAATAAGGTAAATGGGTGAATTTTACGCGGCAATAACCTAAAACCTGCGAAATGTCATGTCATTGTTGCGTCCCCATCGCGCACGCGCAACGTGTCTCCCATTTACCTCACTCAATCCCCGTCGCACACGCGCAACGTGTCACATATTACTCTGGTCATCAGAGAGGGGGTACCTCATATCGGCGTGATTCCCCTTATCTGGCAGCACTGTGTCGGACGAAGATATTTTGCTTTCTGGTTCGAAAAGAACGTCGATGTCGCAAACTTCAAACGGGGGTTTCCCAAGATAAAAGTCTGCTCTATCGCGTGGTGTAGTTCGATTTTCCACTGGACCCTAATTTTTTGAGATAAATTGAAAAATATCCTCAAAAATTGGTGCAAAAGTGGCGTCTCTCCGTCTTTAATCATTGTTTAAACATGTTTAAACAATCATAATGTATTAATATTGGATATCATTGTATTCGGGAAAGTCTACAGAATCTTTTGCTATAAAGCACAATTCAATATCTTTTATAATAACATCACAATATTTGTTTAAAGTTGAAAAATATGTTTTTTTTTCAAAGCCATGTTTTTCAAAAACTGTGCTTATAGGAGAAAAATTAAGGACAGATTCGGAATCAGCGCAAAAAACTATAAGAAGGACCCAACAGTATATTGAAATCATAAAAAAAGTTAAAATTTGTTGGACAGTGTAATCACCGGTCGGTGAAACGCCGAAAAAAGTGGTTTTTATTTTTTTCAACATTGTTGCACCACTCACAAAAACCTGAAAAAATTGGACATAATACTTTTGATATCTCATTGCTAAATTAATTCTGAAGTGGTACGAGACCTACTTTTATATGAAATCTGCATTCTTTCGATTTTTCCGTGTTTTTCATTTTTTACAACCATAGTTTGCAACGGAAAAATCTTTAAATGATACCTAATATGTGGCTTGGTATCCGGAATGTGTCTGTCAGATTTTGTCAGAATTTTTAATTGTCAATATATGTATAGGGAAAATGGGCCAAAAACTGGCATTTCGATTTTTCTCAATAACTACCCTTACAGATGAGATATGGGGCTGAAACTTGTCAGAGAGGGGTCTTTTTGGGTAAGCTATCGAATGGTTCAAGATCGATTAAAATCCCGCCGGGGGCGAATTTCACCCGACTATTTTCTTTTTCATAATCAGTGAACTTTGAGCACGGATATCTCGGAAACTATGCAAGATAGCGAAAAACTGAATCGAATCAATCTTGTGGCACGTTTTGTCAGCTTTCATTTTGTATGGGATGGTCTTATCGCTAGGACGTATAGTTTCCGGGATATAAGCGGAAAACAGAAAAAGGGGACCTTCTACGTGCCCTTCTGCACCCTGCTCACCTCCAAGGAGTGGGGACTTTTAGTATGTTTACCTCGTAACTAGTCCAAACATAGACCTAAAGTTAAAAATTGTGTTCCTTCGATTTCCGTCTACAACTTTTCGTTGACTGGACTAGAAGACAGAGAAGCAGATATGTTTCTCGCAGGAAAGACACTGACAGAGAATATGAAACAGCTTGATTTTTTCGATCACGCGGGCGGGCTGCATTTAGCGAAGAAGCAGTATTTTTTTATGCTCTTTGTCTTGAAATATTGCGGGGTCCTGTACAGAGCCCTGTTTTGCAATTTGGCTCTTGGAACTTTATAAACAACAAAAGTGTACGTTTCTATAGAAGAAATTTTTTTCTGTACACTTTTTCCAAATGCTCTTTGTGTTGAAACTTTCAAGTACCTATAGGTTACTAAATAGTACCGTTTATGGAAAAATATTATTGTAGATTACTTGCATATACATATATTCAGGTACATGGGTAAAAGGTTTCAGTCATTTTGAACAAAGTAAAAATTTCGACTTTTGGCGCGCTAAACAGGCCAAATACCCCACTGTGCGACGCACCATGAATGAATTAACTTTTTCGGATCTTATAGCCCATTCTAGCCGTCGTATGCCTATACACAGCATAACAATGGAGTTTTGCGTGGAAACGAGGTTAAAGAAAGGGGAATGCAAGTCCAATACCGAAGGGAACGACACCGCGTGCAAATCTTTTTTTTCTCCCTCAGGAACGCGTGCGTTTCATTCTGGGAATGTTTGTGGGAAATATTGGCGTACACGTATTGTTTCACAAACGTACTTTCCTAAGAATAAATCATAGTAGATGTAATAGATAATTGTTCATGTACGTCGAGTGAGATTAATATTCTGAATTGAGAAGATTAAAAAAAAATTTATTTACGTATCATAGAAATACAGATATTTAGAGAAGTAAAGGAATGATGAAATCCTACAGGTGTGTTAGCAACATTCGAATGTTCCTTAGTAAATTCTCATTACGTTGGTTACACTTTTGCTCAGTACGTTTATATATGAATTTTTATATGACTGGATAAATTCTTATTCTAATTGAATTGCCTATTCAAATTTAAGAGTCTTCATGATTTAATACAGTACATTTCGCACTAAATCTTAACTTTTCCTGTAACGATCAAGAATTAAAGTGAACAAATTTTTTCTTCAAAATTTATGGATTTGAAAGAGAAGATTTCTAGAACATAAACCAACTACTGTGTCTTTTACTCTCTGTTGAACATAGAGATGACGATAATGTCATGGAACAGTACGTTCTTATAGACTGTTGAAAATCGAGTCTCCTTCTTTACCAGCATCTACTTATCTACCACAGATAAGTCAAAATAAATAAAAATAAATAAATTAATTAAATCGACTAAAAATTAAATGTGTATTCACATAATTATTTATACTTATAATTATTTCATACTTTTTAGTGCATTTTTTTAGTGCGTCTTTTCGATGTCGGTTTAATTCTTTTTTATAAAATTCTTTTTTAAAGTGAAAACGCGTTTCTTGATGTTTGAAAAACACAAATCGACTGAGAAACAATCGACCCGTGTGTGGACGGCAATCGCTACATGACGATCAAGACGTACGAACTTCACGACGCGATTTTACAATCGACCCGTGTGTGTGCGGACGGCCTAAGTAGCAGTCAAGGAACTGTCCTTTGAAGTAAATTTCAAATATAAAATACGTAACATAGTAGGGAGTTGTTGTGCAAAAGCTCAATAATCTTCATTCAGATTAGAGATAACAGACATCCACTTTGGAGATAACCTTTTTCCTCTTACTGGCGTCTTTCGTGAGTATCGGGAGATTTATCGTTTGAGTCATAAATTTATCTTTGGTAAATATTGATAAAAAAAGGGTCACAGCTCCGATCGTATTGCCTGTGAAATATGTTGTGAAGGTTCCGAACACAACTTTTTCCTATACATTGTGACGTTGCAAGCGTGCGACGTCACTTCGCCGTTTGAACTCGGTCAAACAGCCGAATTACGTGTGGACCGGACCGACCTTTTCCGGTTACGAAAGCCACCCGCAAGCCATAAGAGCACTCCGAGAGGAAAATCTTCCGATTTCGTGCACCGTACTAATGCCATCTGTTGTGCGTACGGAGTACGACGTTTCAGGCGATTATCGACCATAAAGAAAGCGTACGAATCCGAAAAGGTGCCGAAGGATCAAATACCGAATAAAAGGATGGCCAACGATCGAATCTGGCGCCAGAAGCAGCGAAACAAGGCATCACACACGGGCGAACAAACCCGGAGGCGCCGTCGCACAGTGGGTTGAAACGCGAAAAACGCGGACAAAAATCATTTCTGAAGCTATTTCTAAGTTTAAATTAATAAAAATGGTATCGTTTTATAGATTTTGAGGTGCTGAATTCAAATTAACAATCAGATTTTGTTTAATTCCAAACCCATAAAAGTTATGTAAGGTTTTTTAGAAACGGTTTTCTCGAATTGGGACGTACATGTTATTAATTGTTTTATTATTAATAATGGTATATTTTTAAGCTATTTATAGTATAAATTATAGTATAATTTACTTTATGTTAATCGCCGGACCATATCCCATAGTCATCCTCTTCACTGTTGTCTTCTTCACCGATATGTATGTATGTGTATGTGATTTCACGTTCGCGGATAGTAACGGATTTATATAGAGGGTTCACGGAGGGACTCGGCCTATGATTTTTTTTTATTGTCAAATCGTATAGTACAATATTAAAAAAGTTATCGTTTTCTTTAGAGCGGTCTTAAACTTTTGTCCGCTACTGTATGTTATAGATATTCGTTAAGTAAACGTTCAAATACTTCATTATGATTATTTTGAATGTGTTTTATATATGAGAATACAATATGCCTTCAAACTAGTGGGTTACCAAGTCATTTAAACGAAAAAATGATTTCATAAGTTGTGTTCACAAAAAATTCAATTTGTTGCAAAATTCTGAGGTCGTAGACAAATTTTGATACCAGATTTGAAATCAGCGTGAAAAAATCTACTGGAAATGATATATAGCATGATAAGAAAAAATTTTTTCCGTGCGTAGTATTGGAAAAACCACAATTTTCTTGAAATTGTGCAAGTTTAACGAATTTTCTCAATGTTAAAAAACGTTCGTACCACAATTTTCATAATTATTCCATATTCTGCAAAGTTTCAGTTTTCATTTAAAAAAAAATACATAGTTCTATCTCATTTCTATCAAAAGTTCTTTGATTTTGACACAGAATTCATCGGTTTTACCCACTGTGCGGCGCAACCGCGCATTCACCTCGCGCGTCATCGTTTTTGTGGGACAGTATACACATCTGCTGCTATCTGCAGGTGAAACCTTTTTAGTTTTATTGTACACATGTCTACCAATAACGTTGTATAAATTTTATTGTGGCGATCGTTGGCGTTCGGTTTATAACTGTATTTGAATAGAAAAAAAGCTTGAAGATTACTCTTTGTTTCATCAATGTTTATAGGTGCTATATACAACAAAAGCATATCAAATCCATGCTTATTATTTTCGTCTTGAAACACGCTTTCAGCTAAGTACATGCAAAACATCCTTACTCATACGTGTATTAAGTTATAACGTACTAAATGAGACGATATTCTAAAAAATTCAGGAGAAGATAAGCTCATGAATTTTTATTGAACTTCAGCATTTAATTGTAGGATATAGATATGGAATTTTGGAAAATGAAATGTAGAAAATGATGCCTCATTTATCTACTGACAAGTTAATAATACAATTTTACATGTTTCGTTTAGTCAGAAAAATGACTTTTGTCCGCGTTTTTCGTGTTTCAACCCACAGTGCGTCGTGGGACGAAGAGATCCTATAGCGAACAAGCCAAAAAAGTCTATTAGAGACAGAAAATGCATTGAAATCTGCGGGATTTTTTCCTAGATTTTTTCTCTACTTTGGGCCATCATATTATTAGATATAAACATAATCTCGTTAACCTCGTGAGAAAAGCGCGCTGCGTCTAACCTTCCTCTTTCGAATGAGCCCTCACACAGCCCACAATTTGTTCTAATAAGGTCAATCAACGTCTGGCCGCAAACCCATATTTTCGACCCAAAATCTAGTAAGATTCTAGGTATTTTCTAGTTACAAATCGAGGGTATACTACCCCCTTAAGGGGCTAGTATACCCTCGATTTGTAACTAGAAAATACCTAGAATCTTACTAGAAAAATGGCTCGAAACATGGGTTTGCTGGTTTTCAGTTAGTGTCCTTATTTGAGCAAATTTTGGGCTGGGTGAGGGCTCATTCGAAAGAGGAAGGTTCACCGCAGGGGGCTCTGGTCATGAGGTTAACGAGAATATGTTTATATCTAATAATATTAGTGTCCAAAGTAGAGTAAAAATCTAGGAAAAAAAACCAGCAGATTTCAATGCATTTTTCTGTCTCCAAAAGACTTTTTGACTGATGGGATGACCAGAGCCCCATGCAGTGAACCTTCCTCTTTCGAATGAGCCCTCACCCAGCCCAAAATTTGCTCAAATAAGGACACTAAGTGAAAACCAGGAAACCCATGTTTCGAGCCATTTTTCTAGTAAGATTCTAGTTATTTGCTAGATATTTGCTATTTACTAGGATCTTACTAGATTTTGGGTCGAAAACATGGGTTTCCTGGTTTTCACTTAGTGTCCTCATTTGAGCAAATTTTGGGCTGGGTGAGGGCTCATTCGAAAGAGGAAGGTTCACCGCATGGGGCTCTGGTCATCCCATCAGTCAAAAAGTCTTTTGGAGACAGAAAAATGCATTGAAATCTGCTGGTTTTTTTCCCTAGATTTTTACTCTACTTTGGACACTAATATTATTAGATATAAACATATTCTCGTTAACCTCATGACCAGAGCCCCCTGCGGTGAACCTTCCTCTTTCGAATGAGCCCTCACCCAGCCCAAAATTTTCTCAAATAAGGACACTAACTGAAAACCAGCAAACCCATGTTTCGAGCCATTTTTCTAGTAATATTCTAGGTATTTTCTAGTTACAAATCGAGGGTATACTACCCCCTTAAGGGGGTAGTATACCCTCGATTTGTAACTAGAAAGGAACTAGAATCTTACTAGATTTTGGGTCGAAAATATGGGTTTGCGGCCAGACGTTGATTGACCTTATTAGAACAAATTGTGGGCTGTGGGAGGGCTCATTCGAAAGAGGAAGGTTAGACGCAGCGCGCTTTTCTCACGAGGTTAACGAGATTATGTTTATATCTAATAATATGATGGCTCAAAGTCGAGAAAAAATCTAGGAAAAAATCCCGCAGATTTCAATGCATTTTCTGTCTCTAATAGACTTTTTTGGCTTATGAGATGAGAAAGGCGCGCTGCGTTGAACCTTCCTCTTTCGAATGAGCCCTCACACAGCCCACAATTTGTTCTAATAGGGTCAATCAACGTCTGGGCTCAGATCCATGTTTCGACCCATTTTTCTAGTAAGATTCTAGTAAATAGCAAATATCTAGCAAATAACTAGAATCCTACTAGAAAAATGGGTCGAAACATGGATCTGCGCCCAGACGTTGATTGACCCTATTAGAACAAATTGTGGGCTGTGTGAGGGCTCATTCGAAAGAGGAAGGTTCAACGCAGCGCGCCTTTCTCATCTCATAAGCCAAAAAAGTCTATTAGAGACAGAAAATGCATTGAAATCTGCGGGATTTTTTCCTAGATTTTTTCTCTACTTTGGGCCATCATATTATTAGATATAAACATAATCTCGTTAACCTCGTGAGAAAAGCGCGCTGCGTCTAACCTTCCTCTTTCGAATGAGCCCTCACACAGCCCACAATTTGTTCTAATAAGGTCAATCAACGTCTGGCCGCAAACCCATATTTTCGACCCAAAATCTAGTAAGATTCCAGTTCCTTTCTAGTTACAAATCGAGGGTATACTACTTCCTTAAGGGGGTAGTCTACCCTCGATTTGTAACTAGAAAATTACTAGAATCTTACTAGATTTTTGGTGGAAACATGAGTTTGCTGGTTTTCAGTTAGTGTCCTCATTTGAGCAAATTTTGGGCTGGGTGAGGGCTCATTCGAAAGAGGAAGGTTCACCGCAGGGGGCTCTGGTCATGAGGTTAACGAGAATATGTTTATATCTAATAATATTAGTGTCCAAAGTAGAGTAAAAATCTAGGAAAAAAACTAGCAGATTTCAATGCATTTTTCTGTCTCCAAAAGACTTTTTGACTAATGGGATGACCAGAGCCCCATGCGGTGAACCTTCCTCTTTCGAATGAGCCCTCACACAGCCCAAAATTTGCTCAAATAAGGACACTAACTGAAAACCAGCAAACCCATGTTTTCGACCCAAAATCTAGTAAGATCCTAGTAAATAGCAAATATCTAGCAAATAACTAGAATCTTACTAGAAAAATGGCTCGAAACATGGGTTTGCTGGTTTTCAGTTAGTGTCCTTATTTGAGCAAATTTTGGGCTGGGTGAGGGCTCATTCGAAAGAGGAAGGTTCACCGCATGGGGCTCTGGTCATCCCATCAGTCAAAAAGTCTTTTGGAGACAGAAAAATGCATTGAAATCTGCTAGTTTTTTTCCTAGATTTTTACTCTACTTTGGACACTAATATTATTAGATATAAACATATTCTCGTTAACCTCATGACCAGAGCCCCGAGGTATTTTCTAGTTACAAATCGAGGGTAGACTACCCCCTTAAGTAGTCGCGTAAAGTCTGGGGCCCTAGGACTTTTTCGTAGTTGCGATCCTGCGACAACCTAGTTGCGTTGCGTACGGCACCTATCGGAAAATTCGGCAATACGCTCGGAGTGGGGGGAACCAGGATCGATGCGTTCCGTCGATGCGGATCGAGGAACCACTGTCGCACAGAGGCTCCTAGAGTATAGTCGCGTTTTCGCTCAAATAATCTCGTCCTTTTCCGACTACCGAATACCGCTCAGTTTCGCGTCGCGGGTGGCTTTTCCGGATCCAGCGCGGAATCTCGATCGAGGGGCAACCTTCAGCGAGGCCTAAGAAGTCCGTCGGTAGCGGCTAGAACGAATATCGTCAACGGTAAGTCGACTCTGTGATTCCTCGATTCGTTAATCGTGGTGGCTCGTGTTATTCGCGCGAGGACGACACGTGTTCGTCTCGTCCTCGGAGATTTCGTAAGAGCCAAGGCGCAGGGCGCCTCGAGCTTTCGCTCGCGTCCACCTCAAGGACGCTGTGAGCATTCGCGACAAGAGTTCCCTTAATTTCGTAAATCGGAAATCTTCCTCGGGAGTTGTGTCGGTATCGAATAGTCTCGAATAGTCTTCGGTTCGGATAGTCGGCGACGGTAGAAGCGTAGGCGGAATTACGCGTGAACCGCGGCGGTCTACGCGCCTCGAATCCCGCGTACGGCCGTGGATTATCCATCGCACGTCGGCAATTTCGCTTCGTCTCGGACTCTCGCGACAGTCGTAGAAATTGCGCCGTTCATCCGCGCCTCGCGGAATCTTGTATCGACGAAGAAATCGAATATTGTACCGTAGTATCGTACGTCCGCGATAGAATCAAGATCGACTAACGCGCTCAGCGAACGACCATCTTCCGCTAAAGTGTACAAGGAGCGCGGGCTCCCGGTTCGCGGCCTCGTGGCCGCTCGCCTGTATCTTTTACTTTCGTGACCATTAAAGACCTAGAGCCAATTCCGTATTGTTGATTCTTGACCTGCGAGATCCGTCCTGCCGTGAGGGCTGTCCCCGTTACTTCCTGCGCTCGAACCATCTGGCCGTTCGCGTCATTATTTCAGACCGCGTTTCGTGGAGGCTTGACTCTCGGACTCGGCTTCACCGAGCCCGAGGTCACCATCGTGTTTCGCGTGGTATTTTCTAATACCTGGCGCCCGAACTATCATCGCGTTGTTCGTTCAAGCCTCCACCGAGTTCCGCCTTTGCACCGAGAGGACCGTGTCCGCACGGCCGCGCACGGCCTGGCCTCAGAGCCTATAAAATCTCGGGGTTGACCGTTTTTCGTCGGCCATAAAACCGCTCGAAAAAGGGCCAACGTCGCAACATATGTACATAGACTCGTCGCTCGGTCTTCGTTTCCGAGATATTTACAAAAAAACTTTAAATAAAAAAGAAAATCGAGATTACGAGTACAGTTTGTTCTGCAAGTTTTAATGCAGGATACTCAAACATAAGATATTACAATAATATCTTGAACATTATGCTGATCATTTCCAAAAATAGATCGATACGTTTATCGAAAGTATAAAGTCTTTTAAATAAAAATTCCGCGATATAATGACTGTAACGATGAGACAGATCTTTATGCAAAATAAAAACTTTGTACCTGAATTGCAGTGAACCGGAGTGCGCGCTACTGCTTTGCTACACTACATTTGGAGATGATATCTTCAAATACTGCAAGTTTTTTTCAGAAAAATCCGTGACCGTAAGACCGTAGACTGGTCATCAGAGAGGGGGTATATCATCTCTCCACGATATCCCCCATCACTGCTCCCGGTCCACGATTCTGGCATCACTGGACCACTGCTTCGTTGGCTTGTGTCGCGATTAGACGTTTTGACTTGCTTAAGACCCAAGTACTTTTGTGAACGTAGGCGGACGAGACGGACAACTAGCGAGAAGATATCCGCTGTCGATATCCGCCTTTGGTAAGCCCTAGTCAGATCTCCCTTTAATATTGCAGTTCATTGTTTCACGTTGGCTCGGATAGCTCTTTAGCGGGTTCGCGTTGTCGTTGCGGAAATTATCAACGTGGCTTCGAGAATGCCGGCACTCGCGAGAACGTAGAGTCGCGAGGGGTACGAATCCGTTGGTCGGCGAGCACACGTGGAAGAATATTATTTAGCGAAAGACCCGTGTGCCGTCGTTTATTTCACATCAGCCTCGTTCCGTTCCACGGTGGGACGCACAGTGGATTGAAACGCGAACAACGCGGACAAAAATCATTTCTGAAGCTACTTCTAAGTTTAAATTAATAAAAATGGTACAGTTTTATAGCTTTTGAGGTGCTGAATTCAAATTAATAATCAGATTTTGTTTAAATCCAAACCCATAAAAGTTATAGAAGGTTTCTTAGAAACGGTTTGCTCGAATTTGGATGTACATATTATTAATTGTTTTATTATTAATAATGATATATTTTTAAGTTATTATATACTAAATTCTGTATAATTTACTCGATGTTAATCGCCGGACCATATCCCATAGTCATCCCAAAAGGTTGTTATAGCAGACAAAAAACGCGCAAGTGTTCATTGTATACAGGGTGTCCCAGCTAACTTGACCACCTTGAATATCTTTGTTGTTTTTAAAGATACGTCAAATGTCTGAAGGACAAAGTTGAATGGTAAAATGGTGCTCGTAAGATACCAACAAAATTTTTTTTTCATGTAATTTTTTTAGAGATATGAAGGTCACCTTCATTTTTTTAATGGAATGAGGTATTTCTTAATACATCAATCGATGAAGCTGGATATTCGTTATAAAAAAGTACTAACCTATGTATGTCGAAAAGTTAGTAGTTCAGGAGATATTTCAATTTAAAAAACCCTAAAATACCATGATTAATGATTAGAGCAATGAGCACTTTGCTTACTGGGTGCGTACCAACACTGTTACGCTCATAAATAGCGTCCAAACTACATAACACTTCTTTAGCACTTTCATTTGTCTTTACTAAACTAATTGTAAGTAATGAGTCCGACAAATATTCTATGATAACATTTTTGGCGACATTATCAGCCCGAATCCATTCCGTATTTAGCTTTTGCGGAGCGTTGTCAATGGCGAATTCTGAACTTCCACACACTATATTTTTTGCCGTCGAATGGTTTGACATTCCTTTCCTTTTCCTTTGTCTTATTTGAGTTTCTTAAATTCACTGTGTCTATGCACGATATTTAACACACGGCAAACTATCTCACAACGTAATTCTTTTCTTTTTCAGGAAATGTTTGTTGCACACAACGTAACTAGGTACACGACGTAATACGGTAACGTATTACTGGTAACTATTACGGCAACGTAACCTGGGTCCATAACTTGTTGGAATATCGGGTATACCATCAACTACATTCTATTGTAACATCAAATAGAATTTATTCTAAGTAATATATCTCTGAAGTCACGTTGTGACGCACGTCCTTACTGTTTCGAGAAAACTCGACACGAGTGAGGATCGCTACGAGGTGCCAACGAAGTAACAATAAATTGTTTTGCCAATTTATTTCTTAAATAAGTTCCAACAAGGGTGATATCATGGCACTATTTACTGTTGCTCATTGTACAGGGAAGGAAAAAATAGATCATTCACCTCTTGAAAAAATTGATAAATCAAAAATAAAACTCTTTTCTACAATGATGTTACTAGGATTGCAACTATATTGTATAGAAAACGGAGATACTTCATTTCCACTTGATAAAAGGAAGGAGCTAGCTGAGAAGATAAAAAATAAGATTAATCAAATGACAAATGATCTACTCCGAAAAGATGCTAAGGAGTTTAAGATTCTCGGGCTTGCATTACTTGATTACGAGTCGACACTAAAAGAAGGTCAATTTTCACTAGAGTTCAATAAGTCTTTAGCAAAGGCTATTATTTACTATTACAGGAAACTAGCATTAGGAGACCTAAGACCGCTTGATACAAAATATATGACAGGACCTACAAAAGATCAGTATAGGTATATAACTACGGTAACATCAGTACTAGATGATTACTTTGATGTAAGGAGAAATTCAAATTCTCTTTATACGATATCTCGAGGAATTGGGTCGATTTTAGAAAGTATAAAAGTTGAAGGGACAACTGCTGGTGAAAAAAGATTAGCTGTACAAGAAGCTCTTCGTCGTAGTGGCGAATACCTGAAGGGTACAAAAGACACTCCGAACTTGGACTATAAGCTCGGAACAGAGTTGAAAATGGAAGGCATACCGGTTGTAAATTTAATTACATTTAGAAATACGTTAATACATAAACATTTATTTCCTCTGATAGAAAACGAAACAGTTGATAAAATCAGTGAAGATTTAACTGTTGTTAAATATATTATTAATAATGAAATAGACAAATTGACAAGTGAGTTTATTAGCCGTATCATTGATCAAAATTTCAAGAAAATCCAAGTCTTTTATGAGTCTTTTAAGGATATTTTAAGCATAAAAATGCCAGATAAATGTATACCTGACATTGTTTCGGCTCTTGAATCAATAAAGAAAGGAAATAGTTATATGTCTCTGACAAACAAGGATAAAGCGTTAATAGATGAGATTTATGAAAATGCTAAACAGATAGATAATCTGGGCTTTCCTTCAAGGGAAACTAATAACAGTGAGTTTATTAGGTTTATCATTGATCAAAATTTCGGGAAAATCCAAGATAAGTCTTTCAAGAATATAGTAAAAAATAACGATAAATTAAATATGACAGATGAAAAAAAATCTATACGTGGCATTATTTCGGCTCTTGAATCAATAAAGAAAGAAAATAGTTATATGTCTCTGACAAAAAAGGATAAAGCGTTAATAGATGAGATTTATGAAAATGCTAAACAGATAAATTCTTCAAGGGAAACTAATAACAGTGAGTTTATTAGGTTTATCATTGATCAAAATTTCGGGAAAATCCAAGATGAGTCTTTTAAGAATATAGTAAAAAATGACAAGAGTTTAAATATGACAGATAAAAAAAAGTCTATACCTGACATTATTTCGGCTCTTGAATTAATAAAGAGAGAAAATAGTTATAAGTCTCTGACAAACAACGATAAAGCGTTAATAGATGGGATTTATGAGAATGCTAAACAGATAAATCCTCAGCGCTTTCCTTCAAGGGAAACTAATAACAGTAACAAACCAGTGAAAAAGTACTGGGCTTCATCACTTGCAGAAGCTACTAAGGATTCTAATACCATAGAGAAGTTACGTAAAAAGGTTGGGACTGATGTAATTAAAAATGTTAAAGGAGTAGAGTCAAAAGCAATTCAGATATTATTTGATGGAATAATTGAAGGAATAGATGGTAAACCGCGTAATCAACCATTACAATTAGCACTCGAACAATATCTTCTAAACAAACAGGTCCAAAAAAGCGATGCAGCAGAAGCAATAAAGCATTTAGAAAACTTCTATTCAAAGAAAATAAAATCTGAGTTTTATTTGTTGAAAACACTGAAGAACGACTACGCAATCTGGTCTCAGATTCTTAATTTGTACGATGTAGTACAAAGACATGACGATCTTGTGAACACGCGAAGCAAATATCAATGGAAAGCAGCAAGAATGCGTAATTACCTTTCACATGGTAGTACACTTGTTACTATTGAAGAAGATACTGCGTTCACAAAAGATTTTGCCAAGTTGGTAAGGGAAGCATTTATAGGTGAATTAGAAAAAGTAAAAGCTATTACAATGGAAACAATTGAACAAGCGATTGAAAGGGTTATATCAAACGAAGGAGTAATACTTCCTAAAGAAGTATTAGAAGTATTAGGAAGAGTAAGAGTTTTAATTTGTGGTGGTACTGGCCTGTCTAGAAGACGTAGGTCTGTAAAGAGTTGCTTAGAATGGAAAGAAATAGACAAATTTAGTAAAGGAGCTACAAATAGAGATCCTGATAACATTATAATAGATAGTAAAAAGTTTATTGAAACTATCTCAAATGAACGTGGGGCAAATAAGGAAAAGTTTTCTAATTTCATTGCTTTAGCAAGTGAAAGTGAAGTTATAGGTGACTATAAAGATAAGGTGAACATGCTCACGAATAATCACAAGTACATTAGTCATTTAAATAGAGCAGGAAAAGTCAGTGGTATGGTTATGCATGGAATGATTGCAAAAGATATGATTGGTGCTGTATTGAGGGAAGATTATGTAGGTGTTGCGAAAGTTTCAGGTTTTCTTGCTGGTAGTTACGGATTAGCAAAAGTTGCAGATGTAGCATCTAGGAAAGGGGCAGGTTTTATGTTAAAAGGCAAACCATTGCTTGGTAAGTCGCTAAGGTTTGCCTCTCCATTTATTGCAAGGGGACTTAGTGCTTTTGTTGCATATGATTTGTATAATCAAGTGAAAGAATATCAAAAAGGTAATAAAGATGTTTTAGTTCCTATCATACTGAATAGTGCGCAGCTTGGGGTAGATGTTATTCTAGTTGGACTAGAGATTGGAGAAGTAGCAGGAGTAGCATCATTGCAGGGAATTTCTGCAGCAGCTGGTCCTGCAGGAATAATAGTAGCAGCTACAATATTTGTAGTATATGATGGTATAATGACAGTACAAACAGTTCAGAAAATTGATGAGCAAATTGACCTAACTGGATGGGAAATGTTTAGTGAAGGGTTGCGTGCTTTTTTTGTTATACAACCTTCGGAAAAAATCGAAAGGTTAATCGAAGAGAAAGGAGCAAATAATGCAGCAGTCAACCTTACGATAAGCTATCTTGAAAGTAATCCGGACATTCAAAGATATGTTTTCCCTAGTATAAGGGTTGTTGAACATGACAGCGAAATAATTTTGGATAATGTAGTGTTGCTAGATCAAAAGAGATATGATATAAAATGGAGTAGAACAAGGCCAGATGTTTTAAAAGAAGTTGATTTGTTTTGTCTACCTAAAGGGAACTGGGAATCTGTTTCAACGAATGGAACTTATTACTGCGATGGTGCGATTGGTGTAGAGTATAAAAATAATAGGACTGGAAATTATACCTTGATAAGACTTGGTGATGGTACGGATAGAGTAAAGGGCTTTCAAGAGAGTAGCAATATTTTTGTTTTAGGTGATGGGCATAAAGAAATGACTGGGGGAAATAAAGATGATGACTTTAGTTTTGAAAACAAGAGTGATAATGCACTTGTAGATAGAGAAATTAAAGGTTCTATAGATGGGGGTGGAGGAATTAATACAATTGATGTTGGTAATCTCACTCCACATGATGAGGGAAGTAACGGAGGAGGTAGGTACCAAATGTCTGCTGATTTTCGTCAGGGAATTTTAAAAGATACATCTAATGTTGCTCTTCATATAAGTAATATAAATAAATTCTTGGGGAGAAGAGATAGAGTAGATCATGTGGTACCTGCCTGTGATACTAAGTTTATGGATGGTAAAGGAGGAGAAAATAAAAATTATTTAGATAGCATTACAATTCCAAAAGATGATGCATGTTTTTATGATACTAACATTGTAGTTAATCCTTACACTAAGGTTACTAATAGTGCAATTAATGGTAACTTTAGTTATTTTGTAAGAGGAGAGAAGGGAAAGGAAGCATATATTGATTTAGGTCGAAATTCACAAAGTAACAATGCGTTTGTTTTTAACTACACACTAACAGATATTGCTGCTATCGATATATCTGAGGGAAATATAACTTTTAGCTTTGTAGAAGAATTCTACAAAAGAGAAAAGAAAATAAATGTGGATAGTAGTTTTCATTTAACTGTTAGTGGTGCCGATGAAAACACAACTACGTATAATCTAATTGATAGTACCAAAATTGTAATGGGTAAGCCAAATATTGTGTATGCAATACAAAACACAGAAAAGTCAATTGACAGTCTCGTGAAAGACTACTCTTCTATAGCAGAACGGTCACAAATGTATGTTATTGTATATTCGAACGGTGAAGTTCTTACAATTGGACATAGTCATGATGATATATTGATGAATGAACCTAAGGCAAGAGTAACTCACTTAGTTGGTGGCAGTGGTGAGAATTTATATGTTGTTGCTTCAGGTTATGAAAAATTAACTCTTGCAAAGCTTCCAGTTCCTGATGTGATAATTTATGATTTTGATCGAGAGAACCAAGTACATACTTTGGATCTACGTAATATAAAGGAACAAATGATACAGGATATTGATAGAGAAATCAACACACAGGTTAGTAAAATTAATAGTGATTTACTGATTAATTTATGTCTTGATGATGCATCTAAAAAGGAGGTAGTTAAGATAAGATTAAAAGGTGCATTAGAGAATAATTGGTACAAGAGAGTAAATATAGTAATCGATAGCATATTCGTAATCGAAGAGATTCTAGAAGAATTTGAATTAACTCCACAACCTTTAATTTTCGATGATAATAGTAAAACTATTTATGTGATAAGTCCAAAAGATGTGGCGGAAGGAAACAAGATAAGAGTAAAGAAAGAGATAGGAGATTATACGTTTGCTCGTGATAACGATGCTTTAATTATAACCAACTCTTTGAGTTCTAGTGCTGATAAAAATAACCTTTCTATTATTATATTAAATGATTTTTATTATGAGAAAAATCAAGACAAGATGCTGACTCTAAAAATAGAGTTTAATGATCAGAAGATATTTTTACGGAAGGACAAGAAAAGGATAAGTAGTGCTGGGAACTTTAGTGAATTAACGAAGAAAGTTGATATTGACAGCAATGACGCTGTAATGTATGAGATACAGAAACAAAAACTGTTTGAAGCAATCGAGAGAAATAATATTGGTGATGTCAAGGAGCTTATTAATCATGGTGTTAGTATTGATGCTAAAAACAATGATGGGCAGACACCATTGCACTATGCTGCTAAGAGTGACAAGCTAGAGGTGGTAAAATACCTTATAGAAAAAAAAGGTGCTAATGTTAATGTAAAGGATAATGATGGGCAGACACCATTGCACTATGCTGCTAAGAGTGACAAGCTAGAGGTGGTAAAATACCTTATAGAAAAAAAAGGTGCTAATGTTAATGTAAAGGATAATGATGGACAAACACCTTTGCACTCTGCTGCCAAGAGTGACAAGCTAGAAGTAGTAAAATACCTTATAGAAGAAGAAGGTGCTAATGTTAATGTAAAGGATAATGATGGACAGACACCTCTGCACTCTGCTGCCAAGAGTGACAAGCTAGAAGTAGTAAAATACCTTATAGAAGAAAAAGGTGCTAATGTTAATGTAAAGGATAATGATGGGCAGACACCTTTGCACTCTGCTGCTAAGACTTGTAGGCTAGAGATAGTAAAATACCTTATAGAAGAGAAACGCGTTGATTTTAATGTAAAGGATAATTATGGCATTACACCTCTGCATTATGCTGCTATGAATGATGGACTAGAAGTAGTAAAATACCTTATAGAAGAAAAAACAGCTGATATTAATGTGAAGGATGGTTCTGGAATGGTGGTTTTGCACTATGCTGCTGCTGGAAATAATATAGAGGTAGTACGATACCTTACAGAAAAGCAAAACGCTAATATGAATGTAACGGATAATGCTGCCGAGACACCTTTGCACTATGCTGCTCAGAGTGGCAAGCTAGAAGTAGTAAAATACCTTATAGAAGAAAAAGGTGCTAATGCTAATATAAAGGATAATGAAGGGCAGACACCGTTGCACCATGCTGCTAACAGTGACAACCTAGAAGTAGTAAAATACTTTATAGAAGAGAAACACATTGATTTTAATGTAAAGGATAATTATGGGATTACACCTTTGCACTATGCTGCTGATCATGGTAAGCTAGAGGTAGTACGATACCTTATAGAAGGGAAAAACGCTAATATTAATGTAAAGGATAATGCTGGGCAGACACCTTTGCACCATGCTGCTGATCATAGCAAGCTAGAAGTAGTAAAATACCTTATAGAAGAAATAGGTGCGAATGCTAATGTAAAGGATAATGCTTGGCAGACACCATTGCACTGTGCTGCTAACAGTGATAATCTAGAGTTAGTGAAATACCTTATAGAGAAAGACGCTAAGATTGACTTGAAAGGTAATGGTGAATTACCCTTAGAGATTCTGGAAAGAAGAGGTCATAGAAGTTTAGCAGATTCCATTATTAAAGAATTAACAGAGAGATTGTTTGATGCAGTAAAATATGATGATTTTGGTGAAGTTCAGGGTCTTATAAATCAAGGAGTTAGTATTAAGGTCGAAGATAGTGACGGACAAACACTTTTGGCGTATGCTGTTAGTAATGGTAAGCTAAAAGTAGTAAAATACCTTGCAGAGAAAGGTGCTGATGTTAATGTAAAGAATAAATATGGTTCACCACTTTTGTTCTTTGCTGTTATGTCTAATATGGAAGAAATAGTAAAATGCCTTCTAGAGAAAGGTGCTGATGTTAATGCAACGTATTCTTCTAAAACGACAGCTTTGCACGATGCTGCTTTTTATGGTAGGGTAGAGATAGTAAAATACCTTGTAGAGAAAGGTGCTGATGTTAATGTACGGGATGATTACGGTAGAACATCTTTGCACTATGCTGCTTACAGTTCTAAACCAGAGGTAGTGAAATACCTTATAGAGAAAGGCGCTAAGATTGACTTGAGAGCTGATGGTGAATTACCCTTTGAGATTCTGGAAAGAAAAGGTCATAAAAGATTAGCAGATTCCATTATTAAAGAATTAACAGAGAGGTTGTTTGATGCAGTAAAATATGATGATTTTGGTAAAGTTCAGGGTCTTATAAATCAAGGAGTTAGTGTTAACGTCAAAAATAGTGACGGACAAACACTTTTGCAATATGCTGTTAGTAATGGTAAGCCAAAAATAGAAAAATACCTTGTAGAGAAAGGTGCAACACTTTCGCACGCTGCTGCTAGGTATAATATGCAAGAGATAGCAAAATGCCTCGAAGAGGAAGGTGCCGATGTTAATGTAAAGGATAGTTCTGGTGTTACGACTAATAAACTAAAAGAGATACTAAAGGAAGGTGCTGATGTTAATGGAAAGGATTATTCTGGTAGTACACTTTTGGGCATGGCTGTTTGGTATAATATGCAAGAGATAGTAAAATGCCTCGTAGAGAAAGGTGCCGATGTTAATGTAAAGAGTAGTTCTGGTTCAACACCTTTGTTCTCTGCTGGTTTGAGTAATAACCCAAAGCTAGCAAAATACCTTATAGAGAAAGGTGCTGATGTTAATGTAAAGGATAATTTTGGTTCAACAGTTTTGCATTATGCTACTCAGAATCAAATGTCATATATGGTAGAATGGCTCGTAGAGAACGGTGCTGATATTAATGTAACCAATGATCGTGGACAAACACCTTTGGATTTAGCTCGTGTTAACAGATTTAGTGCTTCTGTATATTATTTAGAGAAAAAACTTAATGAAAAACGAGAAAAGCGTCCACAACGCAAACGTCGTCATCATCATGGAGATCGTAATCGTCATCACTCATCGCATAGGCCTCTCACTATAGACTCAAGTAATCAACCTGGAATAGCAACAAGCAATGCAGGTCAAAAATCTTCATGGATAAATGATTTAGTTGGTTGGGTAAAAAACTGTATAGGTGGGCTATTAGGTTCTAGAGCTGCTCTGCCTGAAACTTCAGCAAATTATTCTAAAACAGCAAAAAATTATGGTAACCAGTACACTAGCCAATTTAGCAGTGAAGTTTGTATCAATAACAATGTTGGTTTAGGATTTTTCTTATTACAAAGTTTCCTAGATAAAAAATATCCTCTTCCTAAGTTCTGTTCCTTGACCTATGAAGAAGCTCTAGCTAACACAATGAATATCGTAGGAGAATTTGAAAAGACACTTGAAAAAACAGCTAAACAATGTGGTGTGTTAATAAAAGATGTTAACTTTTTTAAAGTATATTTAGATATGGCAGACCATGTGTGGAACGAGAGGTATTCTCAAATCCCAAATACTTTATATTCAGCTGCAAAAGAAGCTTGTCCGAAAAATGAGAAGTTTCTGAGTATTTTAAAAGGCAATATTGAAAAGATGCTAGATAGGCAGCAAACGGTTAACAGTAATAATCACGAGCAAGGTATAGCTAATGTGGATAATAAAATACCTCCATTTTCACTTAATAGCATTGTTGTAGAACCTGCGAATGACATAGGCTTGATAGGGGTTACTTGTGCAGATCAAGTTGCTTAATCTCATCCAAAAAAGAAAGGCCGGTGATTTGAGAGATAACATCAATAGAGACACCGGTCATAGAACACCATTGATGCTTCCTCATGCAAAAGGTAAATATAGGAGCGCACGATTTTTTATAGAAAAAGGTGTAGATTGTAGAAAGTATACTAGTGATGGTTCTCCTCTCATCTATGCCGTCCATGAAAAAGAGGGTAATGAGTTTACAGAATTTTTATTGAAACGTATAGAAGTAAAAGAAGGAAGAGGAGCATTGCTGGAGTATATGCATTGTAGTGGTGCTAGTATGAGACGTACTGCACTACATTCCGCTTGTTTTGATAAAAATTATCCTATGGCTAAGCTTCTCTAAGAGCATGGAGCAGGTCATAGAGTAAGGGAGATGAAGAAGGTCTTACACCTTATTATCTTGTAACAGGGAGTTCACACGTTTGTAAGAAAATAATAGTTGCATTGACATTGTACGTGTCCCTGAATATGCGCACTGGTTCATTTTTTTCTATAGAAAAACTAAATCTCTCGATATTTAAGAAAATGTATGTGTCTTGACTGTGGCAGCACTCTCGCGCCGCCCAATATTTGTCGAACTCCGCTACATGCTGCCGAATAATGAAAATTACGCCTCGAAAACGCAAAAGTAGGCTATTTTTGGAGCTGACCGCAATTGGTGGGTCTTTTATCTATCGATTGCAGGGGTTGAAACGGTTCTGAAAATAACTGTTTGAAACTGTTATATAACGGTTCTGACTGAAACAGTTATGAGAACCGAAAAAATTTTATAACAGTTATGAGAATATCGGTTACCGTTACGGTTCTGAAGAACCGATATTATTTCGGTTCTGTAACTGTTATTTTTCGGTCCTGGATTTCGATTCTGGATTTCGGTTCCGCATTTCGGTTCTATCATTCTGTATTCTGTATTGTGTTCGGTCAGTTCGGTCTTATACAGGGTGTCCCAGAACAAGTGTCGTTCCTTGAAATAGGAGGTTCCTGAGACCATTCTAAGAGACATTTTCCTTTGCACCAATGTCAACTGCGGCTTTGTTTAGGAGTTATTAACGAAAAACACGGACCAATCAGAGCGCGCCCTGGGCCGCCGCGCCGTCAAGATGCGATGTCACGGCGTACCGCGACACTCGCTTGCCGGCGCGGCTTGGCGCGCCGGGCCATGGTGCGCTCTGATTGGACCGTGTTTTTCGTTAATAACTCCTAAACAAAGCCGCAGTTGACATTGGTGCAAAGGAAAATGTCTCTTAGAATGGTCTCAGGAACCTCCCATTTCAAGGAACGACACTTGTTCTGGGACACCCTGTATATTTATTAGGTAAGTAGATATTTTTCGTTATTTATAATTTAAACAATCTTTAAATAAATATAATTTTTATAATTTATTCCTATATTCGTTATTTAAATTGTTATTTCAATAATTTATTGTTAAAATGATTATTTAAACAAATTTTTGTATAATTTGTTTCTATATTCATTATTTGAATTGTTATTTCAATAATTTATTGTTAAAATAATTGTTTAAACAAATTTTTATAATTTGTTTCTATATTCGTTATCTGAATTGTTATTTCAATAATTTATTGTTATAATAATTGTTTAAACAAATTTTTATAATTTGTTTCTACATTCGTTATTTGAATTGTAATTTCAATAATTTATTGTTAAAATAATAGTTTAAACAAATTGTTATAATTTGTACAAATTCTTATAATTTGTTTCTATATTCGTTACTTAAATTGTTATTTCAATAAATTATTGAAATTCAATAAATTATTGAAAATACAAATTATAAAAATTTGTTTAAACAATTATTTTAACAATAAATTATTGAAATAACAATTCAAATAACGAATATAGAAACAAATTATAAAAATTTGTTTAAACAATTATTTTAACAATAAATTATTGAAATAACAATTTAAGTAACGAATATAGAAACAAATCATAAAAATTTGTTGAAATTATAAAAATTTGTTTAAACAATTATTTTATCAATAAATGATTGAAATAACAATTTAAGTAACGAATATAGAAACAAATTATAAAAATTTGTTGAAATTATAAAAATTTGTTTAAACAATTATTTTAACAATAAATTATTGAAATAACAATTCAAATAACGAATATAGTTCAAATTATAAAAATTTGTTTAGATTATAAAAATTTGTTTAAACAATTATTTTATCAATAAATGATTGAAATAACAATTTAAATAACGAATATAGGAATAAATTATAAAAATTTATTTATTTAAAGATTGTTTAAATTATAAATAACGAAAAATATGTACTTACATAATAAATATATAAGACCGAACTGACGGAACACAATACAGAATACAGAATGATAGAACCGAAATCCAGAATCGAAATCCAGAACCGAAAAAGAACAGTTACAGAACCGAAATAATATCGGTTCTCAGGAACCGTAACCGTAACCGTAACCGATATAAGCCAGAACCGATATTCTCATAACTGTTATAAAATTTTTTCGGTTCTCATAACTGTTTCAAGAACCGGAATCGATATCATAACTGTTTTCAACCCCTGATCGATTGTGACTACGTAGGGGCCCCAAATGTTTGAAAACTACGGAACCCTTGCAACCTCGTGTACGTATACAATGTCTAATGTTGTGTGAGGGTACCACCACACTGGCGCTCGACCAAGGTCAAATTCGGACCCACACCCACTCTCTTCGGACCCACTCTCCGTTTTCCGCTCGCGTTAGGATTAAGTCGCCGCGCCGCACAGTGCGGACAAACGGGGCACATCTCACTACACGTGTATATCACGATGTACGATAAATTCCTTTGGCAAAACGTTTTATTAGGTGGTAATTGATATTATTAATCATATAACAATAATTTTTATGCATAAATATTGTTAATTTTTTTTTTTAATTTATTAATTTTATTGTTACATTTTTTTGTGAATAATTACTATTGCATTTACATTAGTAACCAAATTTAGATTTTTATAAAAAATTTTACCATGTGTCGCACTCTCCAGAGTCCCAAAAATCAAATAATATTACATTAATTGTAAATCAGTGTTGCAATAATAATTCTGTATAATGGAAAATGCTCACCAAGGTATATGCATTCTTTTTACATTTAATAAAGTAGATATATTTTTTGTATAACTTTTCAACGGTGGTTTCATTTATTACTTGCATATAAAACTTCAAATTAACATATCTCGAGAAAGGCAAAAAATATCCTGAGATTTTGACATATTCGGATATATTACTTGTTGTAGTTTAAGAATTTCATAGTTTAGCCTGCAACTAACTGCTACTCTTAATTTTATAAACTTTTTAATAAGTGCCCGTACCTTGCCTTTATGTTGTATTGTGGAAAATTCGTTAATTTCTTTATAAATTTATTAGTTATATCGTTAAATTTCATTTTCTGCGAATAATTACCAATACATATACATTCGTAAACAAATTTGGATGTTTGTACAAAATTTTGCCATTTGTCCGCCACAGAAAAATTCAATATTCGT